>NC_137909.1:14156891-14166891 GCF_963457725.1 Sprattus sprattus
CTTGTGATATATTGTCTGTAAATGAGTTGTATTTCACAGCAGTCATCATCACTGTGTTTGTTCTTCTGTGTGTGTGTGTGTGTGTTTTAGTCCATTTTGTCAAAGCAAATGTGTGTATTTAGCGTGTGTGTGTGTGTGTCTGTGTGTTTGCGTGCATTGATGTGTGTGGTGTGTGTGTATGGTATTTGTATGTGTATGCATGTGTGTGTGTGTGTGTGTGTGTGTGGTGGTTGTATGTGTATGTGTGTGTGTGTGTGTTTGTGTGTTTGTGTGGTGTTTGTATGTGTACATGTGTGTGTGTGTGTGTGTGTGTGTGTGTGTGTGTGTGTGTGTGTGTGTGTGTGTGTGTGTGTGTGTGTGTGTGTGCATGTGTATGTGTTTGCATGCATGCGTGTGTGTGGGTGTGTATGGTATTTGTATGTGTATGCATGTGTGTGTGTGTGTGTGTGTGTGTGTGGTGGTTGTATGTGTATGTGTGTGTGTGTGTGTTTGTGTGTTTGTGTGGTGTTTGTATGTGTATACAGTACTGTGCAAAAGTTTTAGGCAGGTTTGAAAAAATGCTGTAAACTAAGAATGCTTTCAAAAATGGAAGTGTTAACAGTTTATTTTCATCAATTCTTCATAAATTAACAAAATGCAGTGAAGGAACAGAAGAAAATTCAAAATTAAATCAATATTTGGTGTGACCAGCCTTTGCCTTCAAAATAGCATCAATTCTTCCAGATACACTTGCGCACAGTTTTTGAAGGAACTCGGCTGGTAAATTGTTCTAGCATCTTGGAGAACTAACCACAGATCTTCTGTGGATGTAGGCTTCCTAAAATTCTTCTGTCTCTTCATGTAAACCCAGACAGACTCGATGATGTAGAGATCAGGGCTCTGTGGGGGTCATACCATCATTTGCAGGACTTTCTGTTCTTCTTTAAGCTGAAGATAGTTGTTAATGACATTGGCTGTATGTTTGGGGTTATGTTCCTGCTGCAGAATACATTTGGTGCCAATCATACGCCTCCCTGATGGTATTGCATGATGGATTAGTATCTGCCTGTATTTCTCAGCATTGAGGACACCATTCATCCTGACCAAATCTCCAACTCCACTTGCAGAAATGCAGCCCCAAACTGGAAAGGAACCTCAACCATGCTTCACTGTTGCCTGCAGACTCTCATTATTGTACCTCTCTCCAGCCCTTCGGCGAACAAACTGCCTTCTTCTACAGCCAAATATTTCTAATTTTGACTCATCAGTCCAGAGCACCTTCTGCCATGTTTTCGTGCTTAGTTCAGTCACTTGGCCTTGTTTCCTTGTCGGGGTAGAGCTTTTTGGCTGCAACTCTTCCATGAAGACCACTTCTGGCCAGACTTCCCCGGACAGTAAATGTCTGTACCTGGGTACCACTGGTTTCTTCCAGTTCTGAGCTGATGCCACTGCTTGAAATCTTCCGATTTCGAAGGTAAATAAGCTTGATGTGTTTTTCATCAGCTGCATTAAGTTTCCTTGGCTGACCACTGCGTCTACGATCCTCAACGTCTTCTTCAAAAGAGCTTGAACTGCACATTTTGAAACCCCTGTCTGCTTTGAAATCTTTGTCTGGGAGAGACCCTGCTGATGCAGTATAACTACGTTGTGTCTTGTTGCTGTGCTCAGTCTTACCATGTAAATGGATAAAAAAAAACATTTATTGTCTACATTTTTCAAAGCATTCTTAGTTCATAGCATTTTTTCACACCTGCCTTAAACTTTTGCACAGTACTGTATGTGTGTGTGTGTGTGTGTGTGTGTGTGTGTGTGTGTGTGTGTGTGTGTGTGTGTGAGTGTGTCTGGACTGAGGAACTGAATGTAAATGTGCTCCAGCACACAACAGAGTCTGAGACTCATTTCCTGTCCGACATATTGATCTCATCACCCTGGGCTTTACTGTCGGATGTGCTTTAAAGAGTTTGTCTGTGTGTATATGTGTGTGCGTGTGTGTGTGTGTTTAGTGACTGTACTCACATGTATGTCTGGGTGTGAGTCAACACACGTTTTCAATGAGGCATAAATAAAACAAAGCTGAACTGAATCTATGCAAAATAGCCCCCATGGTTTTAGTGAAGACTGTATTATCTCTCTCTCTGTCTCTCTCCTGTGTGTGTGTGTGTGTGTGTGTGTGTGTGTGTGTGTGTGTGTGTGTGTGTGTGTGTGTGTACCCGTTACATTCACTGACAAGGCAAATCATGTGTGTTGGTGTGGGCTCTATTCATACATCATATCGTATTATGTGCGAGTGTGTGTGTGAGTGTGTGTGTGTGTGTGTGTGTGTGTGTGTGTGTGTGTGTGTGTGTGTGTGTGCGTGTGTGTGCGTGTGTGTGCGTGTGTGTGTGTGTGTGTGTTCCTCTCGTTGGGTGGCGGTACCCCTCGCAGGGCGACTTTCACGGCGAACGACAAGAGTTGGAGCAACAGGAAGATAATTTAGATTTGATTGGTTTCACGTGTTTTTCATAAACAACAAAGTCCTCCTCGGCTTTTCTCCTTTGCATTGCCTTGCCCTGCAAACATGGAAGCCATTTGTCCCTCTTTCTCCTCGTCCTGTGTTTTTGCGGGGCAATGGAACGCGTCACTCGACGAGCCCACCAGCGCGTCGAGATCCTCTCATACCGCGTCAGGAACGGATTATTCCCATGACAGCGCAAGGCGCGGCGGCTAAAAATAGCAACTAGTGATCTCAAGACTAAGATAGAAACGTCATCAAAGAAGTATAATTGCTCTCAAAAAGGCAGATCCGCTATCCCTTCTATTTCTTTGTCAGTGTGTGTGTGTGTGTGTGTGTGTGTGTGTGTGTGTGTGTATGTGTGTGTACCGCCCATGAAACCAATAAAATGTATTTTATTCAACTCACTAACGGTTAAGGTAGGAGAAGCCAAACGGCACACATGTCCTATCAGCATGCATTAACACTCACTCGGCGGGGGGTGACTGAATAAAAAGTAAAAGACCATGGCACGACATACAATCTGCGCTGACCTGAGGAGTCTTGCCCCAGCCTCCGGCTACATGACACAGTTTTACAGGGTCGGGGTGCGTTCAGAGGGCCATAGTGTTAATACTAACCTCATACGACATCAACCATCAGTTTAGGATAGCGGTGGGAGGGTATGTTTCTTGGGCCCGTTTTTATCATTATTATTATTATTATTATTATTATTATTATTATGATGATGATGTTCAGGCCTGAGGTGTCTGGCAGTCAGGTGTTTACAATAAAACCCTGCTGTTCTCCATTAGCCGTTTCTCCCCGTTGAAACAGACCGGCTGAATTTAGGAAGTACTACCTTCTAATTAATCGCCTGTCGATACGGCCGCTCTCATGAGAATTGTGGTTAATCGTTGTGCGCTTTCTTCTCGTTCTCTCTCTCATTTGGACTTGTTTAAACGTTTGACGTGCTCCGTAATGCCTTCATAAACCGGCGCAAAGGCCGCGCTGCGCTCCTATAATGAGGCTTGTCGGCCACCCGCGCTTTATGGCTCTGTGAAATTAATGGGAGTCACATTGGCCTGCGGTTTCTGCACAAAGGCATGGCGCACCAGTTATAGCATACTGTTTAAAATTGTTTTCGAAATAAAGAATTTGCACTTGTCAACTCCTCTCTTTTTCGGTGGGAACCGTATAGCACAGTTTCGGGGGTAGGTCTACTTTCATGTTATAAGTGGTAAGCTATCCCAGCTAGTCCTATTCAGACGTTCCATAAATCAATAAATAACAGTGTATTTGGTCAGTGTCAGCCAAATGAAACAAACTGTGCTTCGCTGTTAATCGAGATCAGGCAACAGCTTTCAAAACAGACCCCTACAAAGAAATTTAAATTTCATTAATAAACCTGTGGCAGTGATTTCCATTCAGGATAGCCAACGTTTATTTAGATAAAAGATTGATTAACAGCACAGAGGATGAGAGAAACGGCCATGCCCGGCACGACCTATTAAACCTAAATTAAGACTAAAGGTGGACCCTCTGCCCGTGGTTAACTCTCATCACGCTGATTTAAGTTGCCATATATTTCATTTCGGTGAATAAATATCGTCTTATCACAAATAAACCCTCGATAAGATGATTCATCAGAGGACTAGGAAAAAATAAACAGCATAGACTAGGCTACTCAGGCATAAGTACATTATTTATAGTGGGAATAAAGTGTTTACTGAATAATATAAGTTTTTAACAGCACGTCACAGGACGGGAAATACGTTTTTAGTGTTAACATGAGGTTTGGAGAGAAATAAAACTGCATGTATTAACATAAACTGCCCGTCATTAATTAGAAACTTTCTTAGTCAAAATTGGTTGTAAACGCAATTTGCTATATATTTCATTCCCCAAAACCCCCAAAGAAATTCCAATAATTAAACCCTTTTTTTATTCGTAATTCAGAAGTATTTCCATTGGTATGTGTTAGTTCTGAAATAAACAAAACAATAACCCATGATGTCTGCTTCTTTAAGGGGCAAACTGCGTGACACTAACTAACTTTATTAGTTACAGTCGTCAAAACAAACGGAGAGAATGTCGCCATAGGCTTCGGCCTGTCCGACTTCACAGTGGGTTTACCAGCCTTTGCATGCATTTAAACCGGCAAACTCAAGTGGTTAGTCGTGACCTTGAAAACTTAAACCATGCACGCGATTGATTTTCACGTTATGGGCAAGACGAAAATTATTGGCGTCTTTGCAATTTGCTGACAAAAACAATTAAAAATGTGAAGTTACGTATAGAGTATTGTTATTCCCATAGATTATTAATTTATGCACTGGTCAATCATTTGTGAGAGGAGGCATGGTACGCTTGGTGGTTTACCATTATCAGATTATATTTTGAGGTTCAGATGACCTCAAGAATATTTTGGAATTGCTCATTAATTAGCGCTTTTGCTTGTTTTCACAATATCACAATATTACACAAACTATGTATGATTAACAAACAGCAAACCACATAGCCTCTTCTTTTTTCATCAAATTGTATTTTTTTATTAGAAGTTTTATAACAAAATATCACATTAATTTAATCGGATTATGTAATAAACTACATAACATTTTTAAATTATTTGCTCGTCGTTTAACGCTCACTTTTCCCTCTCAGTTGTTAAAAATTTGCCCAGCTACATCTCATGATTCCCTCACTATTTCCGCCCCCCTGTGGTCTGCCGAACATTTGCGTCCTGCCTGAGACCATGTACGCCCGGAGGAGTGCAGCCTGCCTCGGTCACTCCGCAACTGTGTCCCCGGTGTTCGCATCTGGAGTGGTGAAATACTACCAGATCACTTAATCAAAAATAAAGACAAGGTCATTTTATCACCAGTGTCCTCGTGTCTGGTTTTAAGAAGGAGTTTATCACCCACTGGATTATCTTGTCACCTCGACATTACAGTTAAAGGTACAGCAGGTTAAGAAAGAGTTTTTGATGTCAGATATAGATGTGCATGCAGTGTTCTTTCCCTTTCTGGCCTTAATTGTATGGTCACAAAGTAAAATTATGCATAAAATGTGCTATAAAATTCACAGTTTCCCCATATTTGTGGCATTCTTTTAGCATTTGAAACATTTTCAGTTTCGGCAACAAATGTTATATTACAGACCTTTAAATTGGGGAAAATGCATCAACACCTATATAAATGTCAAAACAGAGCAATCAGCCCCTACATTTAAAGTTAATATGCAGCAAAATATGTGTCAGCGTTTTCAAACACTCTATTTATAAACTTTTAAACTGTAAAGAAAGCAGCCTGTAGTCCAAAGTGCTATATGTGTCAAAGTGCAAGTGGGAGTCAGGCAGAGTCAGCCATGGGATTCTTAATTAGGCTCTTGGTATATCATTATACAATTCACTCAAGAGGAAGGTGCAAAACACTGGACTTCACGGTCCACCAGCACTTAACCAGAGGTAAACAGTTTATAGTCACCAATCCTTTGTGGATGGAGCGTATAAAATATATATATGTTTTATTTGTAAAACAGAAAACTTAAGTGTCATTGTCACTTGGTAAAGCTGGGTAGAGGTCGTCGTAAGCTGGAGGAAAGACTCCGTCCAAAGCCCCTTCATCAGTATTTTTTTTGTCCTTTTCCTCCTCTTCTCCTGTAGGATTCCTAAAGCACAATCAGAATAACATCAGTAACCAGATGCCCTTTTTTAAATGCACAATCACCTGTTAAACCATATGCAATTCAATTCATGCACATGCATTGACTTCACAGTACATTTGCAAGGTATTAATATTTCCCCCTGGCCCTACTCCGAAACTTTGTCTCCCTGCAATCATTGGCTTAAGTCGTACCAGTATTAACCAAGTAGTTAAGCATTGCTTCAAAGGCTGTGTGCACAAGTCTCAGACAGCTCTAAGGAGAAGTGGAAAGTCAATGCAAGCAACCCTGATGTGATTTAAAGATTGCATAATAGTATGCCTTAACCTCTATGCAGCTTTTGTGTCTGGCAAGACCTCAAAGTAAAGGCAGGGCCAGTAATCGCTGTTATGGGGAGACCTCACACCTCCATGACCCCATCCTTTTCTGGGACACTGTTAAACCTCACGACTGGGTTTTTATCCATCTCAGTCTGAACGTTTTATTAAAGTAACACTTTGCAACAATTTGACACTTTTTGAGGTATGATTTTATAGGCAACTAGTTTTGGTACCATCCTCAAATTCATTTTGATAGCATATGGTCATGTGAAGGACAGATTAACTCCTGTGTGTTTCCCACTAGCCATCCGGGACCTGCCCTATGTAGTTCTGTGTTACGGGCTGGAATACCCTGCAAAAATGGAAGAAAAGCTTTCACAGCATGACATTGCCAGCTTTACTGCCAAAAGAGTGTTGGCAAGCTTCTATCAGTGTCAGCTGGGCTGTTGGTGGTGTTTGCAAGGTTTTTGCATGCCTGTGAGCTAACTAGTTTTGGAACAGAACTCCTTATTGCTGCTTTAAACGCAATGTAAATGAGTGAACCTTGCCCTCACTCAGTTTTATGAAGAGGCGTAACAGTGACCACCGAACAGCCAAGCACTTCATGGAAGACCTCAATAGGCTGTCAGTACACTCCTATATAAAGAGATCCTTATTTCATGAAACCCTGTTTCCCACTGCTCTAGAAGGGAGCTGAGGGGTATAAAGCTTCAGATCAGAGGAGCACCAATAGCCCCAGGCAGGTAAATCTGTTGAGGAATGTATGTTGGAGGAGAGAGGGGTGGCAAGTACCTGCTTTCCCGCTGGCTGGAGAGGGCACTGGGCGCAAGGCAGTCACTGCTGACCAGAGCAGGGCTCTCCAGTGGGCAGACGCTGCAGTACAGTGGCGGGCTGCTCACAGACACCTGCTGTTCCTGTGTGACAGATGCATAAGGGGGTGGGATGAACTGCACCACCGTGGCGCGGTGGAACGTGAATGCTTGGTTGATGCCAGCAAAGACGAAGGATTGGCTTTGCGTTACCTCTGCGTCCTCGGCCCTGCCACCGTCCTCCTGCTGTCTGCAGGCCTGACAGGAGAGCATCCTGAACTTGCAGACGCTGATAAGCACGAATGTGCCCCCGACAGACAGCAGGATCGGCCCCAGAAGCTGTGTCCACTCAAACGCATGGCTCACGTCATAGTTTATCCAGCCCATGGCCGTGAACGTCATCCCGACCAAGGCCAGGAAGATCCCGGAGAACAGTAGCGTAGCGCCCGTCTTGTCCCCGTCAGACACTTGGGCGTCCACTCGACCCTGAGGAGGACCGGGCAACGAGGTGATCACACTGAGGGTCAGGTCAGCAGGGTCGGGCCGGTGGTTGGGTCTTGAGCTGGGGCTGGACTGACTGATGTTGGTGTCGGTAGCACCAGGCCCACCGGCCTGTCCCGCATTCACTTTCCATAGGTTTTTAAGTCCAAAGCGTTTCATTGGAATGCTTGTTCTGTGGTTTCGTCAGGTATGGAGGGTCAGCGTGATTGTTTCCACGGCAGCATCTGACAGGGCATTTGATCTGTTCCCTGCAGGGAATTGAAAAACATTCAGTACCTCTACAATCATGCCAGTTCAGATACCTGGTTAAAAGTTAACCCAAATTGTTCGCAGTGTGAAAATACTCACCCACTTTCATCAATCATTGTATCATAAAACTCACACAAGTCGTGAACTTGGCCAATTCAGATGAGAAAGCTCCATGTTTATATCTAAGGACTTCAGACACAGCCACTGAAAAAAATGGCAATTAAGTAATCTTAAAACCGATCAGACTTTGGCTGACATCTTGAGTTTTAAATGTGTTGCAGTGGATAGTTTTTTAAATATGAAAGGCAAGCCAAATGTTTTGGTAACACTCAATGGACCGTGTCAGATGAATGCAATTCCAAATGCGGTGTCTGCGTCAATAATTACCCTTCGTGAGCACACACTGTTCATGGAGAGTAGGATAAAGGTGCGCTGGAGCGCGCTGACCGGATTGTGCGATGCCTGTGCGCGCGGGGAGCGCGCGGACGAGGTGGAGAGGGAAAGAGATCGAGAGAGAGAGAGAGACGCACGCACGCCGAGACCATGGAACGCAAGCCGCAATCCATCTTGTCAAATATCATTTCACACCGCCGCGTCTCGAGCTGCTATGTTATACATAACTTATCACCGCGAGCCCATACTGCAACAGTTAAACAATCGTTCTCGCACGTCAGGCGGAGAAGCTTTTAAAAACACGCCAAGATCACGCAATAACGTGTCACCGGGAGTGCGCAACGGGCTTTGGCTGAGAACAGAGAAAGCCAGAGAGATGAAAAAGGCAGGGAGATGAGAAAGGAAGCGCGCGAGCGGGCAGGAGATGCAGGCTCACACGCAGACTCAACACTTTACACGCAGAGCAGAGCAGAACAGAACAGTGGCGTCTCTGACTGATACAACTTTACTTCCATGGCACGGACATCGCCTGACACAGATAGCAGAGTAAAGTCTAAAGACTGTGCAGTCGAGCCCATCCTCACAGTTAAACGCCAGTGCATCTCAGAGTGTGTGTCCTCTTTAGCCTTATGTGATGCTACTTTAAGTTGTATGCATGTGTCGCAAACAAATGTACAAACACCCCCCCCCCACACACACACACACACACACATCGGTCAATCAAACCTTTTGTTTTCGTGATCTATTATTATTCGAACGGCATCTGTCTGTTCAGTTCCCAGTTTCCATAGAGTCATCATGTTGGCATAAAACGCACCTATTCTCATTGATAATTTATCCTGTAACGCAAACACACCAAGTTGCCAACACGCAGACATGCAAACATGTTTTTATGGTGCATGCTTAAGCAGTCTGCCGGCTTCCCTGGAGACCCGCGCTCGCATGTGTAAAAGCGCACGCGGTGTGAATCGCGTGTAGCACGGCCACTGAGCAGAGGTGTGGTGCCACTCGCGATTTCAGAGGAAACAAACAACACACACACACACACACACACACACACACACACACACACACAAACACAGAGAGAGGGGGGGGTATATAGATGAATGAGTAAAAACACGTCTACAAATATTTTTCTACTTGCAAACACACCCACGCAACAAATGCATCTGCACTAACCCACTCCAGATGCATTAGCCTAGAAAACACTGCTGCACAGTGACCCTGTATGATCAAAACACATAATACAAATCACAATTCACACACACACACACACACACACACACACACACGCACACACACACACACACACACACACACACACACACACACACACACACACACACACACACACACAATCATGCACACCTGCTGTTTGTAAGCGTCCATCCACTGATGTTGACTGTATGTTTACCATAGAAATAGCAAAACCCACAGGCACACAGAGACACACACAATAGCAGTCATGCCAGTGTGCACACATAACCTGCTACAGGGAGCTGTGCCAGGCTCCATGGCACCATTGAGAGTCTACTGACACTGAGCAGGGCAGCATCAGGCTTCTCCATTCAGAAGCAAGCCATGACATTTAGTCTAAAACTGTAAAGGCTGTCTGA
>NC_137909.1:14171891-14181891 GCF_963457725.1 Sprattus sprattus
ATGGCCACAAGGGAGGTTTGACAGTGCAGAGACACAGGGGAGAAACGGGGAAACAAAGAAGGAAGCTTCATGCAGAAAAGCCTTTACTTGGGTATGACCATTTCATGTAAGAAGGTAATTGAAAGTGGTTGTAATAGGCATCTTCTACACACGTAGAAGACGCATCAAAACCATAGAGAGTGCTGCAATTTTAAGAGACAAAATAGAAATAGAAGGAAAATGCATTCGTTAATAAAACACAGATGTAGAAAGTGAAGGAAAATGCAGACAGAGTAATATCGTTTCTTCAGACTTAACAGCGGGTGTATTTGTTCAGATGGTTCAGCTCACGTTAGCGGGGGAGAGTGGGGAGGCTGCGTCGGCACCAAACAGACCGTAAATGGAGCTGATGTCGCTCTCCAGTAATTCTCTCAAATCGTCCCTCTGAGTCCCTAAGCAAACAAGGCATGGACAAGCAGACAGAAAAGGTCCACACAAAGGAAACTAAACAGTGCTTACTCACTGGCATATAACCTTAAAGACCTGAGAGAGAAAAGTGTACAGTCTGTTTCTAACTATTTCAGGCCAACACCCCCAACCTCCACCCACCCCTGGCTTTGGGTTCATCAGGGAGCAGGTTTAGAACAGGTCTACAGAGGCAAGTGTGGTTCATCAAGGAGCAGGTTTAGAACAGGTCTACAGAGGCAAGTGTGGTTCATCAGGGAGCAGGTTTAGAACAGGTCTACAGAGGCAAGTGTGGTTCATCAGGGAGCAGGTTTAGAACAGGTCTAGAGGCAAGTGTGGTTCATCAGGGAGCAGGTTTAGAACAGGTCTAGAGGCAAGTGTGGTTCATCAGGGAGCAGGTTTAGAACAGGTCTAGAGGCAAGTGTGGTTCATCAAGGAGCAGGTTTAGAACAGGTCTAGAGGCAAGTGTGGTTCATCAGGGAGCAGGTTTAGAACAGGTCTACAGAGGCAAGTGTGGTTCATCAGGGAGCAGGTTTAGAACAGGTCTACAGAGGCAAGTGTGGTTCATCAGGGAGCAGGTTTAGAACAGGTCTAGAGGCAAGTGTGGTTCATCAAGGAGCAGGTTTAGAACAGGTCTACAGAGGCAAGTGTGGTTCATCAGGGAGCAGGTTTAGAACAGGTCTAGAGGCAAGTGTGGTTCATCAAGGAGCAGGTTTAGAACAGGTCTACAGAGGCAAGTGTGGTTCATCAGGGAGCAGGTTTAGAACAGGTCTACAGAGGCAAGTGTGGTTCATCAGGGAGCAGGTTTAGAACAGGTCTGCGGAGGCTGATGTGGACTAACCTGGTGCTGAACCCAGAGGTGAACACAGGAGGATATGCTGCCTGAAAGCAAGATCCCCTCTACAGTGAAATTCACAAGGAACAACACACTCAAGACACAGGGCTCCACATGTTCCTTTCATCTTTGAAATAACTCTAAATTACTCAGTCAAATATGTGCTTTACTTTGGTGGAAAAAACATTTGTATGGATAAACCAAGCATCAATTTGAACAATTTAATATGCCTTCGTCGCTTGTCTTAAATTACAAAGAGCGCAAAGAAAACACACTCTCCACTTTTCACCTGCTGTATAGCGCACTGGCCAGCCCAGGGAGCTGACCGCAATTGACCGCAGCCGGTCAAGGAGGCATCGGCCGGTCAGAGACACGAAACAAGGTCCTCCAAGGGTCAGTAGGTAAAATCTCTACTTGAAAAAAATAAAAAATGTAAGAGGAAAAATTGCATGACTAGCCATGGCAGAGCTTAACTCCCCCTTAATGAGGCGGTCTGTTGTGTTTACTGCGCTGGGATGCGCTCTGGCAGTGACTCCTTTTTTAAAGCAGAGGGCCGTCATTTCAGAGAGCGCCTGGCTGCATGCTCCCAGGCCATCAGCACTACTACAGCTCCACAAACTTTAGTCCTTAAAATGCAGGTTATGCAAGAATGTGTGTGTATGTGTATTTGTGTGTGTGTGTGCCTGTGTGTGTGTGTGTGTATGTGCAAGTCTGATTTAATGTCCAAAACATAATTTGGGTTTAACTGGTTTCTTTTAACCTTCCATAAGCATGCTGGTAGCTCATGACTATGGACATTAAGAACATGAAGAATAATCATGCAAACCATAAAATCACTCCCTACAAACCAATGAAATAATGACAGAGCCACGCTGTTATGATGTAATTTCATATTTGTATATATTTATATATTACACATTTATTACAGACCAAATGAAATCAAGGTGAAGACAAAAGTGGCAGATATATTTGTAAAAATGTACATTTCATGAAAACAAAACAAAAAAAAAATCATTTTTACAGGTTGTCTTTTTTTCGCGTAATGCTCTTTAAGAAACAAACAAAAAAAAGAGTAAAAGAGTGTGAGACAGAAGGACACAGAAACACAGAGACAGAGTGAGTGATTTACGAGAAAAGATACATCTAAAAGAAAGAAAATGCCTTTGAGTTTTCACCAGAGATGTGAGGGGCAGCAAGAACCAGCTTGCTAAACACACACACACACACACACACACACACATTCTGTTGTGTGTGGAAGCTGAAAAGACACACACTACTCACATACTCCGTGTATGGGGGCTGTTTGTGGCACACAGGTGAGTGAGGACGTCCCTGTGATCAGCTGAATCTGGACCACATCAGGCCCTGATCCGAGATCAGCTGCTACATCCGACCCTCAGAAAACACACACATCCCAGGTGATCCCTGTCTCAGCTCACAGTCTTTCTCTGACACACACACACACACACACACACACATATCCCAGGTAATCCCTGCCTGAGCTATGAGCTGAGCAGATGCTCAAACGACATACACAGACACACACACACAAACACCTGTGAACAGACGTCACAGACCCTCTCTCATACTCAGACACACACACATACACAAACCTGTGAACAAACTACACAGACCCTCTCTCCAGTCTCAACCAGCCCTGCCTCTACTCCATTTAAAACCACACCTGGGACATCTTTAAAAGCTACCATTAAAATGTGACGAATACGACCACTAAACACACACAGATGCTGATGCACCTTGACTTTCACAACAAAGGTGTGAATCCATTTTGTGTTTCATCTGCTTCATTTTAATTTTCATTACAAAATGAGCCAAGCAGAAGGACTCTCTGGGAACCTTTAACTGACAAGAGACAAGATTTCAATGGAGGCTTGTTGGATTATCCACCCAATGTAGGCTACACCTCAGCCCACTCTACTCCATACCCAGCGCACTCTACTCCCTGCCCATCTCACCCCACTCAACGCAATGCCAACCCTGCTCTACTCCATGCCCACCTCACCCCACTCAACGCAATGCCAACCCTGCTCTACTCCATGCCCACCTCACCCCACTCAACGCAATGCCAACCCTGCTCTACTCCATGCCCACCTCACCCCACTCAACGCAATGCCAACCCTGCTCTACTCCATGCCCACCTCACTCCACTCTACTCCATGCCCACCTCACCCCACTTGACGCAATGCCCACCTCATTCTATGCCATGCCCACCGCACTCTACTCCATGCCCACCTCAACCCACTCAACGCCATGCCCACTCACCCCACTCTACGCCATGCCCATCCCCCTTGACGCCATGCCCACTCACCCCACTCTACGCCATGTTCTACCCTCAAATTCAGAGATGGCAAAAAAGCTAGAAGACCTCAAAGAGGCTGACCTTCCAGTGAATGCATGTGTGTGTGTGTAGGTAAGTGTACATATGTCTATGAGTGATTAAGTGTGTGTGTGTGTGTGTGTATGTGTGTGTGCTATCCACATAATACACAAAGCTAGCCTACTCCCAATTTCAATCGTGGCACAATAGGGTTTGAGAAGCCCTTAGGAAGGAGGTCCTCACAAGGCAAGAGAGCGCCCCAGGCTGAGGGCTGAACACTGATCCCTGATCAGCTGGAGCAGTGAAGGTCACCTTCATCGGCACTCCACCCTGGCTGACCTCAGACCAACCCAGTGATCACCCACAGTGCTTAGGGCAGAGCTGACTACTTCCAAGAACCCCTTGAATACCAACCCACCAACACCAATGACAAATTACAGAGGGTCCACAGATGGACTATAAACAGGCTGTGGAATGGGCCGGGCACTCTGTCTGACAGAGGTCAGAGCCAGATCCACAGCAGGGTCAGGCGCTGCCTGGCACAGCCATCAGCCAGGAATTCTCGGATCGTACGAAATGCGTTTAGCAGGTCCTGTGCAGTGACCCTGTTCCCTAAGTTGTCCTAAAAACAAAAAGGACTCAACTTAGTAATGTTTTAAGATAAAAAAGTGTGGGAGAGGTCCAATGAGGTAAAGTGTTGTCATCCCAAACTGCGCAGATGGGGCTGCAATGATGACCAGCCAATATGCTCCTCCCAGACTTCAGCTGACGAGTTCAAAACAGGCGTGTTACCCAAAGAAGCTTCTTTAGATGTACAAAAAAGGCACTGATCAGTGGTGGTATTTCTGCCTGGTCTTGTGAAATAGTCCTCTCCACAAAGGCTGGTCTTTTCCTAAATAGGTCACTCATAAGGGGTCTGGGTTCAGAGTCTGGGTTCATGGACTCCATGTGGGCCTAAGGCTTCTAGTCTAGTTTCCCTCATGCTGGTCTTGCCACCATGTAAGATACAGAGGAGGAGAGCCAACATGGAAGATACCGAGGGGAAACCTCTGCTCTCCTTTTCTTAGTGTCAAAACCAACTATTTTTAATGCTACATTACCAAAGCAGAGCACACATCAGTGCTGGGGAACATTGGCTCAGATTCAGTTCTAGATCTTCCATCTAGATCGTCCAAACCAGTTTTTGCTCAAGAAAAACAGCTTCAAATCTCTTTCATCTTTGCCTGCACGTTATGCGAAGTTTAAGACTTGCTGTATTTCACACACTGGTGTGTATCAGGTGTTCCTTCCTACTAAAAGGCTAAGGGGCTGTTCAGCTGTTCCAGCACAGGGAAAGAGTGTTGCCATCCAATCCATCCATTTTGGATAAAAAACATTCAAACTTCCTTCTTTCAGTTGGAGTTTCCCTTGTTATCCTCTTTCTCTCTCTCTTTCTTTCCTTCTCAGAAGCGAGTCTGTGAGTTAAAGAAGGGGTTGGTGTAGAAGGAGTAGACGAGTAAGTACAGGTGAGCACAAAATGGGCCCCTGTGTCTTGGCACTTGGAACTGAGATAACGGTGAAACGACCAGAGGCCAACATAAGTGGCCTTAGCACCTTACAAACTTCTTCAGCACAGGAGAATGGGGCTCTCCCGTGTCAAAAAGTTCTTGATAAATCTGTACAAAAAAGGTCATGAAGGAGACACAAACAGACTCACACACACACACTCTCAAACACAACTGCTTGTGTTATGTACTGTTTAGCTTTCTGAAGAACAAAGAGAAGAGTCAATGTTTTCCCTTCAACATCCAAGAAAATACAAACAGGAACTGGAACATAAAAGAAACAAAGAAAGACAGACAGACAGGGGAAAGCAGAAAAGGAAAGAAAACGTTGAAAAACAATGTGCTTTTTTTCTCTGCTGTGCTTAGCATTAGAATGTATAAAAGGTGTTGGTAGAGTAGAAAGGGATTCTTATCAAAAGTGTTTTAGTTGTAGAAAAGAGGCACTTGGGTCAGTGATGTTGGTTATTTTAGCTTGGTCTTGTCTGAAACAGCCCATATAGCAACTACAGTGCTGGGCCAAAGCTGAGCCAGACCTGGGCCAGACCCTGTGTCTGCTGCTATCAGGGACCAGCCCTTTAGGGGAGAAATCCACTTCACTGTCCAAAGCTTCTATGTGCAATGCACATGATGATTGATGATGATGATGATGATGATGATGATGATGACAACACAGGAGAAATATATTAGAAACGAGAAAAAGACGAAAAACAAACAAACAAACAAACAAACAAAAGAAAAGAAACAAAACAAGTTCTGTAGTTCATTAGATTCTGATGGGAGCAGCTGAACGCAGCAAGTCTTCTTTAGTTTCCATGACGACGCACTTCGGCTCTCTTCCGCGCAAAGGTGTGTTTAGGAATTGTGATTAAAATCAGGACAGGATTGAAAAGTAACCTCACCAGGCCCTGTGGTTAGCACAGCTTTCATATACACAAACAGAAACAAACATTTTCTGTCAAAATGGCCGGAACGATTGTTAGTGCAGTATTTTTTTTGTTTGCTTTTTTTTTTTTTAAATGATATGTAGTACATTTACATATAATTCATATGACATTTAATTGTTAACTATACATATCAGCCCTACCATTCTGACTTTATAAAAGCCCAAGTAGATCACAAAAAGTATTAAAGATTTTTTTCTCTTTTGTTTTTCAATTATTAAAATTCCTGACATTCTATCTTTTTAATGCTTTATTTTCTTTCTCTGTTTTCTTCCGCTGACAGCCTTCTCAGTGCTCAGTGCCTCTAAACTGCAGTAGGACCTTCTCTCTGCCCCAGTAAAGGTGCGTATTGGAGAGGGGTGGGTGGGTGGGTGGGGAGGAAGGGGGGAAGAGAGGGCTTTGAGGGTGATAGGACGATGAGAATGAACTGAAAAAGTAGAAAGAAAAACAACAACTCTTCGAGAGGTTGTCTGATGCATGGGTGCACCTGCTCCATCAGCTCAGCAGTCAGCCATGTAGCGCCCTGTTTGAAAATACACACACACACACACACACACAGACACACACACACACACACACACACACACACACACACACACACACACACACACACACACACACACACACACACACACACACACACACACACACACACACACACACACACACAAACTTTTAAATGCTTTTATTCTGATTCACAGCTAAGAAAAAATAAATCAACAAGATCCAAAAATACTGTTTGGAACCATTCTGCAATCCAAGACTCTTGACATTGCTAAATGAAAGCCCTTTCTGCATTTACAGGGGCAGTCATGACTAGTGAGATCTTTCACTACAGTGACTCACTGTGTGCATACACCCACACAGACATACACAGACACACAGATAGACACTTAACACACATCCTCTGTGCTGAGGAGTAACCCTGTCCCTGTAGCCCCGCGGTGCTCACCTGTGGCAAACCTCTTCTTGTTGAGAGACAGTCGGTATCCGGGTCCCAGCAGCTCCATGTCGGTCCCAGACAGCGTGCTGCCTTCACTGTAGAACTGCACCGCGAATGTGGCCGGATTGGACGGCCCGTCCGACAACTCAAACTTTGCCCGTAGAGAGCCTGACCCTGGACACACAGACACACAGACACACACACACACACACACATAACAGCAATATGTCAATTTAGCTCCTAGTGCCTTTATGAGAGCATCCAGTAAGTCTTCCTAGTTATGTAGCAAGACTGTCAAACTCCAAACCAACCTTCATCTTCTGACTTCTCTGAGATGTCACCCAGTTTCCATAGTGATTTATTCTGTTCTGCGTTCCTGTTTGGAGAAGACCGAATGCAACATGAACATCTGAGTTCTACCCCACATTTCATTCGGATGGCTCACCATAAACCGTCAACAAACCATCTGTTGACAGTGTTGAGAAAACAGACTTGGAATTTGGGGTTGGAGCCAACCAAGCCTATGCCGAAATTAAAAACTTTTATGCAAGCTCAGGCTTTTCTGTCTTTCTCACAAAATAATACTGAAACTGGCACAGAACACATTCTCTCGTTACTAATCAATGCGTTGCTGCTCTCATTTTCACATATAAGCACGCCTCTCAAGCAGATATGTTTCGGCTTATGCTAATAACCTGATAATGACAGACAAGCCACACACATCACACTGTCCACTAGGATAGGTTCTGGATCAAAAACATCTAGCAACGTTGAAAAATGGATACATCCGCACACCAAATAGCTGCCGTTAAATCATTTTGATTTGTCAGGGAAAGACTCTTCCTCAGACTTATGCCAACAACCTGATATGGATGCCATACAAATAAGCGCAGACTTACGTGTCTAAAGTATACGCTTTGTCTCTACTGTATATATAGTATGGACATTAAACCATTATCATAATTACAGAACGCAGAGCACTGGAGCCACTAGTGCTACTTAAATCAAAGTTCTAACACTGCTGTTCACAGATGCTGGTGCTTCTATGTCTCTGTGCATTGTTTTTGTGGGTACCAGATGGTGACACTTATTTAATATGTTTAGGACAAACATTAAAACAACAATACACTAATACACAGAATACCATCTCTAGAGGTATACCACTGATATAACCACTGCTTATGAGAAAGGTCCAGTACTTGTAACACTCACTCACAAGTCATATTATCTCATTACTAATTCATATATGCTCATCTATCAATCAAATGAAAAAGTTCTTAATACGATCTGAATAGAAACCAGTCCTAATGATTAAGCAGTTTAAACGTTCAGCCTCTCTCTGTGGCGGTGCAGTGGCGTGCCGTGTAGACCTCACCAGATGGCCGCGGGCAGAGCCTGCATGTTGCCGACGCCTCCGTCCACGGGCACGAGCAGCTGCACGTTACTGAGGATGCCCGGGTGAGCCATGGCCTCGGGGTTGTAGCGGTAGTCCACGCGCAGGTCCGTGGTGGTGGGGCTGCACTTCCAGTACACCGCCAGGTTCAGCGGGGTCGACTGGATCCCGTTAGAGCTCACCTGCGCGGGGAGGAGAGACGAGGGAGAGTCAGGTCAGACCGAGGAGGTCGAGGCAAAGGTCACACGCTAGGTCAGGTCACGTCACTTCCGCTCAGTTTCTGTTTGACGTAATTGGAAGTCAAGTGGAAGAGCAGAAAGAGCAGCGACTTACAGTGAGCGCGCACACACACACACACACACACACACACACACACACACACAAAGGAGCAGCGACTAACAGTGAGCATTATCCCTAGACACTCAGGCCCAGGCAACAGTGGGAAGCAAAAAGGTCAAATGTAGAGTAGGATGGATAAAAGGTAGAAACATGAAGGAGCAATGTAAGTAAGTAAGTAAGTAAGTAAGACTTTATTTATATAGCACATTTCGTACAGGAGTTGCAATTCAAAGTGCTTTACATAAAATCAATAAGAGCAAGCAGCAGGAGCAATAAAATATTGGTCAACATCGTATCAGAACCTGATGTTCCGATAGGCTTAAAATATTAAAATCATAATAAAAGTAATAAAACCCTTCTGCCTGGTATTTAGCGCAGTCGAAACCATAGTGCTGCTCCATAGATTCCGACCTACCCTGTTAAATATTTTCCCTAGCTATGTTTCCCCGGCCAAAGGCCACCCTTCCTTCTATACCCTTCCTTCAGAGGCCTCTTCGTCTTCTTCCACCGAACGCACTTCAGGGCTTCGGGAGAGACACTAGCTCTCTTTTACAGGCTTAAGGAAGGTGACTGCAGAGAACGACACAGATATAATCAGAGAGAGAGAAAGAAAGTGAGTGTGTGTGTGAGTGTGTGTGTGTGTGAGTGAGAAAGACAGAGAAACAGAGAGTGAATGTGTGTGTGTTTGTGTTTGTGTGTGAGAGAGAGACAGACAGAGTGGGTTTCAATCGAAGATCCAATTCATGTAACTCCCCAAATATAGATTTTCTGTGTCCGACTAAAATCAGATTTACACCCCCAGATAAGTGATCGGATTACGCGGGAAATCGGACAACGCACGCATGTAACTCTCGAAACTAGATTACAACTGGACAACAACAACTTTTGCGCATGCTTGAGATCCTGCCCATAGACATATACAGTATACATGCATCATATATGTCTATGATATGATAACCGCTGCTAGACGCTCACTGTTCTTGTGCTCCCTCTCATTCACTTTGAAATACTGAAACGAAACTGAAACGTTGAAACTGAAACGTTGATTGCGACTGTTTTGGACAGAACGTGCTAATTCACTGAACAAATATTTTCATATTACTTTTCCACCACTTGTTAGTCATGTAATACATTCATAGCAATCAAAACTAATACAACTTTAACTGTGATGTGTTTTTGTTTAATTTCACAACTTATTTACTGTATAATCAACGGTAGCAGAT
>NC_137909.1:14184391-14196891 GCF_963457725.1 Sprattus sprattus
CATGATCTGTGCAGAGTGTGTGATGAGCTCTGAAAGAATGGTGTCGCACACCACATGTCACACCTCGCACACACACACACACACACACACACACACACACAGACAGACCATCTTACACAAACGGCGGCATACTGGCAGGCTGAGAAAAAAGGTGTGTGTGTGTGAGGCGTACAATGAAGGGAGAGAACGAGGAGTAATGTCTGAAAGTGTGGAGAGTAAAAGTATATGCCTCTGTTTCAAGTGTGTGTGTGTGTGTGTGTAAGGTGTGTCTGGCTGTGTGTGTGCGTAATAGTGTTAAAGCATGCATATAACTGTAATATGTGAGCGTGTGTGCATGAGGGTGTCTAAGAGTATTAAAGTGTGCATTTAACTATGATGTGTGTGTGTTTGACAGTTTCTGAAGTGACTAAATATGTGTGTGTGTGTGTGTGTGTGTGTGTGTGTGTGTGTGTGTGTGTGTG
This sequence comes from Sprattus sprattus, assembly GCF_963457725.1. Classification (NCBI taxonomy): domain Eukaryota; kingdom Metazoa; phylum Chordata; class Actinopteri; order Clupeiformes; family Clupeidae; genus Sprattus; species Sprattus sprattus. Next base: position 14,184,853 of record NC_137909.1, read on the forward strand.
TGTGTGTCTTACTGTATAGAAAATGTGTGTGCATAGCAGGGTAGGGTCATGTGAAACTTATTTGGTGTGTGTGTGTGTGTGTGTGTGTGTGTGTGTGTTTAAGTCTCACTTGCTGGGGTCGGCTCCTTTGAAGTAGGCATTAACAGACTCTGTGAAGGCCACTGCTATTGGCAAAGCATCCTGGGATGCAAGTGTCACTGGACTTGGACCGCGAGATGTCCCTATGAGAGAGAGAGAAAGAGAGAAAGAGAGAGAGAGAGAGAGAGAGAGAGAGAGAGAGAATGAAAGGTATGAGACCAGGAGGAAAAAATGAGTACCACTTTAGCTGTGGGGGGCAAGAGGGAATATTAGATGTATAAAGAGGAGAGGCGTGCAGCATTCTGGGTAACCACTCGGGTAAGTGGATCAGGTTGGCATGGCAACATTTTAGAAGGATTGACATGCAAACCTGCGAAAGTACTACAGTACACACAAGCAGCATCCACACACATTAGACATTAAGGATAATACACACAGCAAGATCAGCAATGGCCATTTGATACACAAGGAATCCCACTTGTGCATTCCCCCCCCCACACACACACGGACCATGTTATGAGGAGCTTGAAAATTCAGTCAGGTTAAATACAGCACTGTTCTGAGATCAGTGTCTGAGAGGGGCGGTGAGGCAGCATCTGTACTCTACTCAACCTGCTGGGGTCTCACAGCGCTTCTCAAAGGTGGGCAGCTTCCCTATGAACACGTCCTCCTCTACACAGGACAAACAAGGAGAGGAGAGGAGGAGAGAGGAGGATGCAGGGGGATATGGGAGGAGAGGAGAGGTGGAGAAGAGAAGAAAGAACAGGAGCGGATAGGAGGAGTTGAGGAGGTGGGAAAAAAGAAAAGGAGAGGGGAGGGAAGAGATAACAGGAGTGAGCAGAGGTGAGGGGAGGTGGGAGGAGTGACAAAGCGATAGGAAAAGAGGAGGAGAGAAGTGTAGATGACAGGAGGATCGGAATCAGTGGATCAGTGTGAAAACATATGAGCTAACTCACAGTCTTTCACACAAACACTTGTGCCCTTACAAACATTTTCACACGCACTAACGCACATTATGCAGAGCTGTGAGCTGTGTATGCCCAAGGTTATCCACAACCTTCAACACAATCTCCTACACACACACACACACACACACACACACACACACACACACACACACACACACACACACACACACACACACAAACACATAGAGAGAGAGAGAATATGAGTGAACCCATAGTGCTCCAGTGTGCGTGTGTGTTTGACTTACATCTAGAGGTGTGACTGAGGTGAGTTATACTACGAGACAAGTGAGGCTATTATTTGTGTGTGTGCGCGTGTGCGTGAGAGAGAGAGAGAGAGAGTGATAGTGAGTTTGTGTGTGTGTGTGTGTGTGTGTGTGAGTGTGTGTGTAACTGAGTGCGTGTGTCTGTGTCTGTGTGTGTGTGTGTCTGTGTGTGTGTGTGTCTGTGTGTGTGTGTGTGACTTACCCACGGTGGGTGTGTTGGATGCACTGAGTGAGGCGTTGGAGGACAGGGAGGAAGAGCTCTCAGCTCGGGCCAGGGGTGCCGTGGGGGGGGGACTGGAGTTGGTCACCTTCGGAGGGCTAAACGGCCGACTCTGCACACGCACACACACACACACAAACACACACAAACACACACAAACACACACACGCACACACACGCACACACACACAATCGCGCACACAAACACACAAGCAAACAAACACATACGTAGGCGATCAACATGGAACTCAATTAAGCAACCAAAACATAGCAACTGCCTGCATATGTTCCACACACACACACACACACACACACACACACACACACACACACACACACACACACCCACCCACCCACCCACACACACACTTACCATTTCTGTGATGCCGGCCAGTTTTCCCACTGTTAACTTGGGCCGCGATGAGGGGCGAGGGGGTGGCGCCAGAGCCCCTGCATTTAAAGGCGTGGTGGGTCTGTTAGGAGGAGGTACTGGAGAGAGAGATGGAGAGAGAGAGAGAGAGAGAGAGAGAGAGAGGGAGTGAATGAGAGAATGAGAGAATGTATTTGGGCAGATTCATGAGTCAATTACTATTCAGGGGCAGGCAGAAAACCAGCGGTACCTGTGAGCTAACTACATGCTACAGAAAAGGCAACAGCAAATAAATACTTTGAGAAAAAGTTCAAAATCAACCAAATAGTAAAAAACATTCCAAGCAGGTAATTTTTTCACAGAAAATGTAAAAACCAAAGAGAACAAAAATGCACACCAAGCAAGAAAACACATTCCAAATTAAAACGCAAACATAAACAGAAATTTGACGAACAAAACAAAACAAAACACTTTAAAATAAAAAAAATAAAAAAACAAAGAGATATACTGTACAAAACGCAAAGGATACAAGGGAATTAAAATAAAAAGGTCAGACCACAGGTCTACAAACACAAACACACACTCATAAAAACTACACACACCTGATGTGCATAAAAGCTGGCACATGCACCTTATGGTTTTGAACATTTAAAGGTTCTCCATGGGTGCAACTTACAGACCCCTTAAGCACTCTAGACATGGACCAGCAGTCCAAAGTCATGTGCCTTACTGTACATGCACCTGTCATGTGCCAGCTGTATGTATGCCCATCAGGCCAGTGGCATGCCAAGCACTGCCCATGTCTCCATGGTTACCGTCGTTGCAAAGGCTAGCCAGCGCGGCGACTGCGCTGACGTCCATGGCTGCAGGTGAGTCCTCCGAACTGCAGGTGGCACTCTCTCGCCTGAGCACGGCTGACTGGACAAGGGTGGCACTGGGAGGGGGAAATCGATACAACCCTGCCTGGCCCGGGGGCACAGACTGGGGGCGACGCAGCAGTTGTGGTGGCAGAGGTTGCCGTGACGATGGCGGAGGCACCACCCCGCGCCGTAACGGCATGAGGTCGTCGCTGAAGGCGACCCACTGGCTCTGGGACCAGGAGAGGGTTGAGAGGGGGTCCTGCGTGGAAGGGGGGGGGCTGAAGGGGGGGTCGGATCGGTCAGGGAGGGGGACGCTGCTGGATCTGAAGGGGTCATCTGGAACGCCCCACGGGGAGATGGGGGTGGGGGGAGGGGACGAGAGGGAGAAGGGGGACGGAGGCGGGAGGGGCACTTCAGTTTTGGGCTGGAGCAGGTCGTCCAGGGGGGAAGGTAAGGACGACTCCTGCTGTTGTGCTGCCTCGGCTGCAGGGGGCGCCAGAGAAAACAGGGGGAATAAGCAGGAGGAGGAGGAGGAGGAGGAGGAGGAGGAGGAGGAGGCATGAAACACAGAAACACACCAAACACAGTTTAACAGATAAACATACATGCCAACTCCACACATGAGAAGAAAGCCTACATTGACAGAGCAACACAAAAGGACAAGCGCTAAACATACAACTTAGAGTTAGCACTAGTTTACAACACTGTTAAGCAGGAGGTTGAACTTCCAGAAGTCACAGACGGCCATATAACACAATGCAGCAAACACACACACACACACACACACACACACACACACACACACACACACACACACACACACACAATCCACACCTGTAAACAGTTTAACTGCACTAGCAGGTCACATTAAAGAAGACATACAGTATAAATAAATAAATATATTGAAATTAAATTATTAATGATTCATTTTAAATTAATTATACTGTAATGGACTCCCCCCCCCCCAGAAATCTCATTTGGATGTTTTTCACCTGAAAACATCTTCCATTAAACATCCTCCATTACTCAAGAGCTTAGGTCAGCAAAGGAGAAGAGGCTTGTGAAATAGGAGGCAACACTGAGGCATCTCTATGCAACACTGGCTAACCTATAAGCTAAACTTACCCAAGACAGGAGTGTGTGTGTGTGTGTGTGTGTGTGTGTGTGTGTGTGTGTGTGTGTGTGTGTGTGTGTGTGTGACTGCCTGTGTGTGTGTGTGTGTAAGAGTGAAGACATCTTGAGGCCGTTACAGGGAGTGTAATGGCATTAGGTGTGCCTGAGTGAAGCGTCTTTCCTGAGTGCTTTAAGTAAACGTCTACAAACGCTGCGCGCGTGCAGACACACACACACACACACACACACACACACACACACACACACACTCATGCATGGAAGGCTATCACATACCACCTCAAGTGACAGAAATTAGATATGACTTTTATGTAATCCCCCTTTCTGATGCAATGTTTGGATACTGTGGACTGCAGATTTTTTTTTAAATGTGCCAATACATATTAAAGAAATGTATTTCAGAAATGATTTCAATCAAAATCAGCAAGTAAGGTAAGTCTGTGTGTGTGTGTGTGTGAGAAATAAGTGAGTGAGTGTTGACCTCTGACCCTGCTTTTACCTGGCTCGTCACACAAGTCCGTCTCTCTTAGCAGAAGAGGGGGAGATGGGGGGAGAGGCGGAAAGAAAAGAGAGGCAAGGTCTACAAACGCAGGAAAGGGAGGGAAAAAGAAAAGTTGAAGAACATACAGAGAAGCAAAACAAAACAAAACAAAACAAAACAAAACAACAAATGCATTTTGGCTTCTTTAGTATGAAGGAATGAAAGAGACCAAAGATGAGGCATACTTCTCCTTCCATCACTCCTCTGTCCCTCGCTCCCCTACTGTCTTTCTAGACGCTCCTTTCTTACTGCAATCTCCGAGGTAACGAGATCGTGTTTGACAACATCCATGACACAGGGGCCCCAAGCCCCGCCCTCTGACCTCAGGAGGTGCCAATTAACTCTGGATTATGATTGGCCCTCGTCAAGGTGAGAGGATTATGATTGGCCCTTGTCAAGGTCACTGACAGCTCCCCTCTCCTTCAGCCATGGTGTCAGAGACCTAGCCCAGACCCACTCACTTATGAAAGGCTGAGTGGGGATGAAAATGTTGTTTTAACCTGATTCATTAACAGGTTTCATATGTGAAACGGGCTTTGTAAGGAAGAGAAAGAGAGAGAGAGAGAGAGAGAGAGAGAAGAGATTGGGTGGGGCTCTAGGAATGGTAGAGTGTGTTAACACTCTCATTCCACATTCCTACACAGGAATCAGTTCCCCCATATCAGAAAGGCTTGTGTTACATGCCAAAGAAAACAAAGAAACAAACAATACAGCATAATAGAAGTAAAATAAAAAAAGAACACAAATCATAAGCATGATACTGTACTGTAACAAAAAACATAGAAAAAAAATCTATAAACAATACAATAAAGTCTACAGACACTTATTATTATTATATTGACAAAGGAAAAAGACAAAAGACAAGCAAATTGACGACAAAATGAATAGTAAAAAACATAATAACAATAATTATGGTGATGAACTGAAAGAATAGTAATTAAAGTGCGATCTGTTTGATTGAATGAGACTGTGTGAATGTGAATCTGCCAAAGAACAGAATAGAGGGGACAATGGGTTTCCTTGGTGACAGAGCTCTGGGCTGGTTCTCTAGAGATGGCTGAGGTGAACTGGAAAAGCCCCCCCCAATCTTCCCCTCCCCCTTACGCATCATCAATAATGGAGGAGGTCAGTCCAGATCCACACTATATTAGGAGGTTGTGTGCGTGCGTGCGTGTGTGTGTGTGTGGGTGTGTGAGTGATAGCTTAAAAGGGAAGCATAGACCTAACTTTCAAGGGTACCAACATGTAATATTGACTAGTGTATGTGAACAGTGTATTATAGTAGCATTATAGCCGACATGAATCTGAAATTAGCTGATCAAGAAATAGCCACACTAGGGAGGGGTGTGGCTACCTGTGGAGGATGGCACTGAGGAGGAGGGGCCTGTTGCTGGGGAGGGGCCGAAGGGGTCCAGAGACAGCAGGTCATTGTTAGACAGCTTGGTCCTGGGAAGAATTGAAATAAACAGGCTTTAATATCAAGCATACTCTACTTGTCAAGAAAATATTCGAGTACACACTAATGCTATTAGTGCACACCCACATATATGAATATTAGTGCTGTCAGTTTAAGACGTTATTAACGGCGTTAACGCAAACCCATTCTAACGCCGTTCATTTTTTTTAATCGCTTGATTAACGTTGTCTTTAAAAAAATAAAAAAAAAACGTAGATGAACGTTCTTTTTGGCCTCGCAAACTGTGTAGTAGGCTTACGCTATGGTTTGAGTGAATGGTGAGCGCGATAAGGCGAAATGGATGATAAAAAGCTTCTAAATAGAAAGGTTAAAAGTTGTGTTGTGCTGAAGCGAGCTTCACTGTTCTCTGAAAATGTCAACAGGCTGAAATAAGAGGCCTGACTTCTATATACCCAGCAAACTTGAAAAAAAGAAAATATTAAGCCATGGTCTAACTGCACTATAGGCTGAGTCCTTGTTTACTTGAATTGTGCACTTTAAAATTTAAATTATTTTGTACTGCCCTGTTTGGCAATGCTGTTCAATAGAATAAAACATTTGCATAAAGCAAGCCAATCCACTTTTCCATGTTGATAAGAGCATTAAAATAAAATAAAAATGATGGAAAAAAATTATTGAAGGGACATTTAGAAAAGATAAAAATTTGCAATTAATCGCGATTAATTTTGAGTTAACTATAACTAAAATGCGATTAATCGTGATTAAATATCCTAATCGTTTGACAGCACTAATAAATATGTATATAGATGTATATATATATATATACATATATATATATATATATATATATATCCATAAGAGAGAGAGAGAGAGAGAGAGAGAGAGAGAGAGAGAGAAAAAAGAACTGCTGGCAACAAATATGGATCAATGACCACAAAGCAAATATAAAGTCTATATTCCAAACGAGACTGCTTCAAGTACAGTACATTACAGTATATTATGCAGCTAACTGAGATAACGGTACTCACTCGTTAAAATTCGTCCTGGACCTCCCAAGTTCATCACCTGATGAAGGAAAATATGTTTGATTAGCAGCCCAAACCCTTACAACTCATCAATGAACCCCTCAGAATGCAGTGAATACCCAAGAAGAAAGGTTAAAAACAGTCTCCAGGACACACACACAGACGTACACTAAACCCCTCCTATCGAGATTCAAACTCTGAACCATATAATCTTCCACCAAAATACAAACATCCCCACACATATCTGCACACACACACACACACACACACAGAGAAGAAAGGGATGCAGTGCAAAGTGTGTGTGTGTGTGTGTGGAGGTACAACTATAAAAACACACATACTTTCTCCCACTGAGGAGGCATTAACATTTCCAGACTTTGCCAACAGCACAATTCGTCTTGATCTACTTTCTCTACCTAACTCACGATTGTGGGTAAGATGCTGTTTTTCTTTATTTGTAATCTATGGTTGTGATCAAATGGTGAATTTGTTTAAACAGTGTATTAAAAAGAAACTGATTTAATAAAGGAGTGGTGAACGTCTCTCTCTCTCTCTCTGCCCCTCCCTCCTTGTCTATTTCTCTTTCTCTCTCTCCCTTTCTCTCTGTGTAGGTGTGGCCAAACACATGTGACATCCTGCCCTTAGTCATTTTCTGCTGTGGGCACAGCCAGCATGGGCACCCACTGTGGTCTTCTAGCCTGGCACTGTTCAGCAGCTGTCCAACAGCATCATCTACTGTAACACACACACACACACACACACACACACACACACACACACACACACACACACACACACACACACACACACACACACACACACACACACACACACACACACACACACACACACACACACACACACACACACACACACACACACACACACACACACACACACACACGCGCACGCGCACAAGCACGCACGCACGGGCTCACACACACACACGCACAGAGTGAGCTTTCTATGCTTGTTCAGAGTTCTGCATTTCTCTAGGCTCTAGGGTAGCCTTGCTGTTTGGTCTTCTTTTGCTGTTTGTTTTGCAATTTCTTGCGGCCACTGGCTCAAGTATTTGCTCTCTGCTTTCAGAATCACCTACATCTCCTCACCACTAATGGCAAAACTCTTAAATGTGCAAAGGGAGAAACCTTCAATAGCGTTAGCAGATGCCCCGGCGGTTATTAAAAGCCATGCTGGAAGCGCTGAACAACTGTTAGTGCAAGCGGTGGCTCAGGCGGCGAGCTGGTCTAGCGATGTGCAGCTAGATTGGTGGTGTCCCCACACACACAGGGACGTATGGGTAGTGATGTAGTATGATTATGTGACATGCAGCAGCTAGCATGGGCCACATCCATCTGGTTCAGCCAAAGAGAGTAGAAGCGAGATCATCATCCATGCATGTTTACTGCACCTAGCTGAACGTGAGCAATAGCACTCCAGATCAACATACATGCATATTAATTACACCTGCCTGAATGTGAGTTAGCAATTGTACTCCACTAAGCTTCTCAAACTGCATCTGAGGCTCTTTAAGCCAAATAGTGTGGCAGACTAGCCTTTCCGCAATCATGTAAGTGACAACAAGTAAGCATTAGCATGGTTCAAGTTTACTGGAGATAGTTTTGTCAATGGTGCAAATATATGACATTGTTAACTCTACTCTCACAGGAGAGACATACACTGTAATAGACACCTGGAATCCATCATTCACATCTGATTGGCTGTTGAGCTTTTGGTCAACCTTCCTTGATCTATTTGGTCTTTGGACTTTCTGACTGTGTGTTAGCATTAGTGCTCTTCTTAGCTAACGGCTCTAACTGAGGATCTGAGCTCTTGGCTGGTGGCTCAGTCAACTGTGAAATGATGAGGCTTTACACAGTTCACTGGTGCTGCATGTGTGATGGTTGGCATCAATACAGCTGATGCATATTTACTACCATCTCTAGCAATGCATGTATATTTTGCTAGATTGTCTAGAAGCTAAAGCTGTGGCTGCTAATAGTGTATGTCTTTGTGTGAGTATTTGTGTGCCTGTTTGTGTACGTATGTGTGTGTGTGTGCTTGAGCCGAGATAGCTTCCCTGCTGGATAGGAGCGACAGACTGACTCTTATGAAATCAGCCATACTCACCGTCTGCCCCAGTGTATGAGGTGCGAGAGGAGTGCTTGGGTCCCCTCGGCACCCCTAGGTGTGTGTAGAACAACACAACACACAGATGAACACACACTCCCCAAACAACCGAGGCAGATCTGTTGCTTTAGAGAAATGAATAGTAATAGATGGGTTCCTACAGATTTGACTTGTCTTTTGGAGCCTATGAGAGTTAGAAGTGAATGACATTTCAGAGAGAAGTTCTTCTGTCTTAGCAGTCTATTCTGTTGTGATCACCCTTTCAATACAGTACAGTACAGCAAAGCTGAGGTGAGGTTCCTGGATATCACAAGCCTTCCTGTAGGTACTCGTAAGTGCAGGTCTAACAGGTTTGATTCCTTGTGATCCTACATTGCACGGAACTGTACACCTTCGCTGTGCTGTAAGTGGCTTTTTGGATAAAAGCTAGTCGTGAGGGCCTGGCTGTGAATGGGATGTAGATGTAAATGGTTAATGAACTGGTATTTTCCAAGGCAAGTCTCAGAGAGTAATCAAAGAGCTATCTGGGACAGACGTTAAAATGATAGAGAGCATGCGTGTCAGCATAAATCTTGCCCTATTGTCAAGAGCATGCACGAAACAGGCCAATAAATCATGCAGCTGTCTTCACTTAAAAGACTCAATTTCACCAGAAAATATGTAAAAAATTATGATTGCAAGAAAAAACATAAACACACAATTAAGCAATTAATCTTGTTTCTAGGCATGCGTTCTGGACTGATCTGGATGGAGCACACTTGTGAAAACCGGGCCGTGTTTGTTTGCACAGGGCTGGAGCTGGCTTTGGAGAGCTTTCTGGATAAATACGAGAGGAAACCTCATTAGAGTAGTCCAGGCCAGGAAACTCAGGGCCCAGGAGCCAAAATGGCGGCCTCTCCTCAGAAGTCAAACATCACGCATGGATCACTGGGGGGGGGGGGGGGGGGGGGGGGTGTTAAGCAGCATAAAGTGAAAGTTATACTCACTGGACTGGTTCCTCCTCATCTGAACCTAAAAATAAGAAAAACAAGATGAATGAGACCAATGTATCAGTTAGATGGATGATTCAAGTGCCCAATAGGACAGAGACAGGCAGAATATTCCTAAAATTCTTGCAAACCCTGCGCTATGTGCAACATGTGTTTCAATGTGTTGTGATTATTTTCAGCCCATGTGGCCATATGGATTATGGATAGATGTATGGATAGAGGTCCCTTATTTGTCTCTGTGTCCTTTGCTTGTGCTTAGACTCCTCTTTAGACATTACACAAATATACCGCAGTAGACCAAGAGGCCAGCTACTGAGTCTGGCACAGAAGTAGCCCGTATGCAAACCAGTCAGGGGTCAGGGGTCAAGGTTCAGGGGACAGCTATAATCTGGAGGTCATGCTAAGGAGGCTGAATTGTCTAATCACTGATGAACAAATACGACTGAATCACGAGCAGAGGAAAACATCTGCATCTGCATCTGTATCTGCAAATCTCCCTGGTGCTTCACAGATTTTCCACCTCTGCGTGGCAATGACAGTTAAATATAAAGACCGACACTTGCAAGCATGCGTAAGAGCATGTGCACACACACACACGTACACACACACACAAAGAGAGATGGAGGGAGCGCAGGGAATGTAAATCAGTGTGGTCACGGCAGTGGCTGTGAGAAATGTGGCTTTGTGTGATCCAGTGGAAAGTCCTCACTCTGGGGTAAAGCAGTGCAGAAGAGCAGAGCAGAAAAAAAGATAAACAGTGGACAGGAAACAGAGAATACGCATTAAATGCGCAAAACCACAATGAGAGAGAGAGACACACACACACAAACAGTTACGCGCACCCACACACACACACACACACACACACACACACACACACGGACACAAAGACACTTTTGTGCACACACACTCACACACAAATTCATGCCCGCACGTGTGCGAACACACACACACACACACACACACATACACACACACACACACAAGGACGCTTGCACACATGCACATACAGTCACACACACATTCATAACAACGCATGTGCTGCACAAACATAGACACACACACACACACACACACACACACACACACACACACACACACAAACACACACACACACACACACACAAAACTGAAGCCAGAATTTGGTCCCAGAGGCACTGGGAGGCAAATGGGTTCAATTACAGCTCCCAGGCCACACACCAGCTTTCTACTGCAGTTACAATAAAGAGAGTGGGGGAGAGGGCTGGATGGAGTGAGAGAGGAGAGGGAGGACAGGGAGAGGGAGGACAGGGAGAGGGAGAAAGTATGTCACACACAGAGCAAAGGAGGCATCCCAAAAATGAGCGAATGCAAGAAAAAAAGAAAGAAAGAAAGATGAAAAATGGAAAGAAAATGCTTCAGTAATCTGTACCAGATGATGTGGCATTCATCATCACCTACGTTTTTCAACTTGAGAACATTTAACACGAAACACATCTGTCAATATGAGGGGGGGGTTGGGGGGCTGACAAGATGGAAGAGGAGAGTGCTAGATATTAAAGGTATAGTCCATGATATTAATCCAATACACTTTTGGTTACATTTGGTGAATTGCTCATCTTGTAGATGTCCATTCTGAGTGCGATCAAATAATAAACTCTGGTGTAACAGAGCCTGAGCTGTGTAAATGGGAAACAAACACAGTGGCTTGGACCCATAAACCACTCCAACCATTCAACATGTTGCTTCAGGAGCATGGAAGGGAGGGGTGTCATTTGATTGGCAGTTGAGCTCAAATATCAATTAACTTTTTTTTGTCAGAATCATCGACTGCACCTTTAAGGTGCTCGTCAAAATGCTCTTAGATAAACACCAATTCTCAGAGAAGCACTTAATTCTTTTGCTGTCTTACTCCCTCTCTCCATCAGGCGTGAAAATATTTGAGAAGTTAAGTCCTGATTTTTAGAAAGCTCATTTATTACACGGGCTGCCCTGGGTTCAAACTGAAACCTTAATAAATATGAGCCAAGGGGGCTATGTGAAAGAGAGGGAGAGAGATGGAGAGAGA
>NC_137909.1:14204391-14209391 GCF_963457725.1 Sprattus sprattus
GCTGCAATCCTCAGCATCACTGAAGAAACGCACGGATATTTAGACATTTAACGGACACTTTCTGAACCCTGGGTTTTATCGAGCGTAATAACACCGGGCACTAAGAAATAAACTAAAAACCCCGTAGAGGAAAGGAAGATGTCTGAGCCAATTCACACCGTTGGTAGTCAAAATGTGGACTGACAGTGAAAATAAAAACATGCATCATTTCGTGAAAAACGACCGACCGGGACAAAATCAATGACAACACTGCTTTATTGCATTTGACAACATTTACGCACTTTGACCCACGCCAATCTAACCCATGCAGGCGACGACACAAGCACTGTTTACACAGAGCGCCCGAACGAGTTGGTTTTTGTCATGGGAAGTTGTTTTCGCTCCAATCGCGCGCGCGTGTGTGCCAGAACTATGTGAGAGAACCCTAAAGCTACGGATGAGCAAAAGATGTTTTTTTTTTTTTTAAATTGCATATGCCTCACATGGCACGGCGAACAGAGCGAGGTTTGCGTGCCTGGCCCTCCGCCAGTTGACAGCCCAGCTGGATATCGGTGAACACTGCAAACCCCCCCGCCTCGCAGCGTGTCACTTCGGGATTGTTTCCGCAGTACAAAGTTTATTCAACCCCTCTCTCTCTCCGAGCCGCTGGACGAGCCTCCGTTCTGCGCAGGTCATCAGCGGACCGGACGGGATATTTTTCTGACAGCGGCGCGATTCCTAATGAACAGCTTGATGCGGGGAGGAATTTCTCTCCAAACTGTTTTTAGCCTCAATTAATGCTGCTGTCAAAACAAATGAGCGGCGAGCGGGCGGAGCCGGGGACCCGGGCGTCGCGTCTGGACACGGGAGGTCATGGTGTGTGTGCACACAAACACGGGCGTATTAACGCTGCGCAATGCAAACGATGGGAAAGAGCAGAGGCTCGCGCCCAAATAGGGGCCACAGTAGCTCCGTAGTTACATCACAGAGGCTGGGCCGAAGATAAGTCTAGTTTGTCTTCGGTCAGCAGATCACACAAAAATAGTGCTGAACCTGAGGCAGAGTGGCAAACTTCTGCAAGTCCGCAAATATCCTACCAAATCAAGTTTTAATATGTTTTGTCACTAGGAGGAAAGACTATAGGCTTACAGTTGACTGTAACCGCTGTAAAACACCATTTAAAGGGTGGAAGGTTGAAACATACACAGTGCTGGTCAATTTTGCAAAAGAGGAGCGAAAGATAAGTAAAATAGAGTAAACCTATGAGGAAAGCAAGGGAGAGAGAAAGTAATGCGTTCACTGGAGTGTGAGAGAGTGTGCTCTATTACTGTTTTTAAGGATTATCCAGACATGAAAGAAGGCAGAAGGGGAGAGAAGGCGAGAGGATTGAGGGGATAATGTGTGTGTGAGTGAGGGAGAGGTGGAGAAAGAGAGAGGGAGAGAGAGAGAGGGCTAGAAAGAGAAGGTTAATTAGACCTTGTAGAGGCCCATCAGTTTCAGACAAGGTAATCTGCTGTAAAGCTGGGTACCCCTCACATTCCAGCTAGCATGTGACGCAGCCTGGCCGTTGGAGTTAGCATGTGACGCTGGTAAGCGGCGCACAGCTGCTAGCATCACCATGTGATGGGAAGTGTGTAGCATGGCCACTAGCGCTAATATAACAGTAGCCAGCAGGTACAGTGCTGTGCAGTGAGTAAACCTCACTCTCCAACACCTTAAGGGCACCCATGAGCTTTAGCTTCCTTTCTAGCACGCCTGCCTCCCAGGCCTGAGGCTGCGAGTTCGAGTCTTTTGCTTTTCTAAACAACACAGGTTACACTAACAGTTACAAAAACTCTGTTAGCTGGCTTTAGCATATATTGTATAAAAGTACTATAGCATTGTAAACTCTCAGGCTTTTGGAGTGAGACACAAAAAAAATCGACTTCAATGCATCTCACGTCAAAACATAGACCTGTTTTGTTCAATCTCTCACCGATTCTCAGCCCTGGCAAAGATGGCAACTCTAGTCCTACACAGTTCCATGCAGCAGATAGTATTTTTGTGATCCAGGTTAACAAATCAAACTCAGGCCTAACTGTCGAGGCTAGAATAGTTCTCCAGAGAACGCAGGCTGTGGCAGTTAAAAAATAACTCAAACTAACTACAACTCAATCAAACTACAACTCCAAAGTACAGACAGAGCTTTCTGTGCTTTATAAAACAATGGTTGAAAAGTCGGATCAGATAAGGTTATGATCAGAACGGATTATTGCACACCAACACATCATAGCATTGCACACGACCTTCATAGTATACTCCCAGTTCATATGGCGCATCAGAATACAAATGTACTCTAGAACTGTGTGGTTCTCAAGTGGAATAGTTCCAGAACTCTAAGGTTTGTTCAAGTTCTAGAAGACAGACTATGGTTAGCATGTGACTGAATGGCGCGGTGGTTAGTTAGCCAGTGAGGGGCGTGTGTGACTGGGACCAAGGGCCAGCGGCTAGTTAGCGTGTGACAGTCTGTGACAGGACAAGGCCCAGAGGCTAGTGAGCATGTGACAGAGTGTGTGTGTGTGTGTGTGTGTGTGTGTGTGTGTGTGTGTGTGTGAGTGTGTGTGACAGAGTGCTTTGACGCGAGGTGGCAGTGTGAGGTAGAGGTCTGCTCTTCTCTATGGGTCATGGCTCAGCTCAAACTCCCTAAACAAACTCTGTCATGCTACAGTAATCACAGTAATCAAGGCAAAACCCTTACGACCCCGTGTGTGTGAGACTGTCTTTGTCTCAGTGTGGCTGAGTGTGAGTGTGTGTGTGTGTGTGTCTACAGTGAGTGCATGGTACTTGAGTGGAGAAAGATTAGAAGTAGACACACACACACACACACACACACACACACACACACACACACACACACACACACACACACCCTCTGGGCCCTTCTTTGTCTGGGAATAAAACCAACAGATCCAACAGGTCACGGATAGCTGGGCACAGCCTGCTCCCACAGCTGTGTAAAAGGCACATTTACACTAATGTGTGTGTGTGTGCGTGTGTGTGTGTGTGCGTGTGTGTTTGTGTGTGATGTAGAGAGTGAAAATAGATTTGTGTGTATGACAAAAAAGGGACTGTGTGACTGTGAGAGTGTACTTTAGCAGGTGTCTCTTTGCGTGTATGCATGTGTATGTGTATGTGTGTGTATGTGTTTGTATGTGTGCGCGCGTGTGTGTGTGTGTGTGTGTGTGTGTGTGTGTGTGTGTGTGTGTGTGTGTGTGTGTATGCTTGTGTGCGTGCTTGAGCAGGGGTTCTCACCTGGTCTCTCGGTGCCGGTTCCTTTGCTCTCGGCCAGTTTGTGGATGAGGCTCTCCACTGAAGTGTTCTCAATGTTGTTTACAAACTCTTTCTGGACCTGAAATATTAAAGGGACCGAAGAGGGGAACCATCAGTGTGCGAGGCAGCCTACAAATGAACACTCTGGGGCACGACCTGACTCTGCACGCCACCCCACCCCACACCACACCACAAGGAGAGGACACGCAGGGGGGTGTCAGAGAGAGAGAGAGAGAGAGAAAGAGAGAAAGAGAGAGAGAGAGAGACAGAATCATATATTGCTAGTGAGTGAAGATGTATATGTGCGTGTGAGGAAAGGAATAGTGTAGTCTAAATGCAATCCTACACCTGATGGTATGTGTGTGTTAAGCGTAATTTATGCTCAGAGGCGCAAACGCAAGCGCAGGCGCAAGAGGCCCTTGCAAGCCCCAAGCGCGTCTTTTCACGTCTTGCGTGCGTCGGCCGATTTTTCTAGACTTGCGCCAAAATTTACACAACATTTACACAAGCCTCACAGCCTCGCAAGGCTGTGATTGGTCTGCTGGTCGGTTGTCTACGTCCTGTCTGGATGTCTATAACCCATAGTAATGAACCGAAACCACTTGTAATGAACCAAAGTTTGTTTGAATTGTTTACTTTGATGAATATGCTATTCGCTAGCGCGGTCTCTATGGAATTTCCCCTATACGTTAGCATTAAGCTCACATTAAGATCACAGTTTAAACATGCAATGCTATGTGAAACGAATGTTACGAGATGAGATTACTAAAATGTATTCTGCATGTCTACTCAGTTTTATAGTGCTTCCCAAGTAAAGGTTTGAAAGAACTTCAAGCTTTAGACTTTCTGTTAGAGAACCTGTTATCTATCTGCCGAGCAAATGTCAGGCTCATATACAAAAACATTAACGTGAATTACTTGATGCTAATACCTAGCGTGGTCTCTATGGAATTTCCCCTATACGGTAGCATTAAGCTAATGTATTTTCTATCACAGTTTAAACATGCAATGCTATGTAAAACGAATGTTACGAGATGAGATTACCTAAATGTATTCTGTCTGCTCAGTTTTACAGTGCTACCCAAGTAAAGGTTTGAAAATAATTCAAGCTTCAGACTTTCTGTTAGGGAAACTGTTTTCTATCTGCCAAGCAAATGACCTATTGTTCTGGAGGTGAATTGCTTTGCAACACGGGCAACCTTTGAATTGCTATGAGTACATTTACACAACAATGTGACACCGTAGCAGAAGCATGCTGGCCCCTTTACTTGTGTATGAATACGTTTCTTCCACACTTGTCTGTTTTTCAAGAGACTGTTCTCCAAGGGCAGGGGGGTCTAATGTAGCATGTTTGTATGGATGTTTATATTTGTGAACACAAGGCCTGTGTGTGACTTCCCTCGTGTGTCTGTTACTGAGCATATGCATGTGTTTGTGTGGCAGTTTGTGCATGTGTAACTATGTGTCTATGTGAGAGAGAGACAGGGTGTGTGTGCATGGTAGGAGGTGTGTGACAAAATGAGAACTGTCTGAGAGTAGTGTGCTTCCTGCCTGTATTTTGACTGGCACACACACCTTCTGATAAACACACAAACACAGATCTACCAAGAGCCATCCCTTTGGCTTAGCTCCTGCAGCATTGCCTCTGTGTGTGTGTGTGTGTGTGTGTGTGTGTGTGTGTGTGTGTGTGTGTGTGTGTGTGTGTGTGTGTT
>NC_137909.1:14216891-14306891 GCF_963457725.1 Sprattus sprattus
ACATAACATTCATCTCCAGCCTGTGACTTGTTCTGCTTTTCGAGTTCGTCTCGTGTCAGTGTTTTGCTCAGGCTGAAGTGGTGCCATGTTCTACGCTTAAGCCAGGCGAAATAAGAAGAACACTTTCCATGTAAGTAGAAGAGCCTGTGGCCTCATCAACTCTGCACTCTGTCTCACTCTCACACACGCACACACACACACACAAGCAGGTCTCTCACACATATACTCACTCACTCACTCTCTCTCTCTCACACTCACACACACGTAGAGGTCTCTCGCACATACACTCTGTCTGTCTGTCTGTCTGTCTGTCTGTCTGTCTGTCTGTCTGTCTGTCTGTCTGTCTGTCTGTCTGTCTCACACACACACACACACACACACACACACACACACACACACACACTCCCTTTTTTACACACACACACAGCTGCACCCCGTGTATGAAATTCCACATACAGATTTATACACAGATATACACCAACCATACACATACAGTAAACACAACTCCAGATACAAACACACACACTTTCAGCTTTGTCAGTTCCCAAGGCTTCTTCCTCAACCTGACAGCGGGAGAAGGAGGAACATTGTTTTAGTGACTGTGTGAATTATTCAGTTCGGTTTTGCTCAGTGTCTCACAGCACACACACAAACACACACACACACAGGGTTCATACTGGGTTAAAACAACCACAGCCAACATAGGGCACAGAGCACCGGTATGAGACCACAAACATCCGCTTGTATCCACGCAGCATCACATCTCACACACACGCACACACACACACACACACACACACAATACTCTCACACACAAAGGCACACACACTAATACCGTCACATTCACAAGTCTACACACAAACACACACACCTTACACTCTTACTCACTCTCAAACAAAGCATCGCACCTCACACATTCGTACAGGGAGCAATGTGTGTCAAATGTAATCTCAGGTTATGATACGAGCTTTAGGTCCTTTTCATGCCTGACCATGTGGTTCTGGGGCACATGTGGCCAGAGTGGTGTGCTGAACTCCTCCTCACAAGCTGCTCATGCTCAGTCAGGCTCGTTTACTCACAAAGGGGATGGGCGCAATTCACACTCTGGCCACTAGAGGGCACACATACACAGTGATTCTGATGAAGTGACACGGACAGACGGACTGACGCACACACACACACAAACACACACACACACACACACACACCCCAGACAATCTGCTCCTGACAGATAGGCGACCATGGAGGGTGTGGGGTGGGGTTTTCTCAGGATAAACAGACAATCAGGTTGTGAGAGCTTAAGACGGAGAGAGAGCAAAAAAAAAACAGAAAAAAAAGGTTCCCCTCCATTTCCTCTAGAACCCATCACTGGGGATTGTAATGTGCTAAACACCCATTAAGAGTTCTCCACAAATGGGCCCAAATGGGTTTGGCTAACAAGTCTTTCTGCTGGAATAACATAGAGTGCACTCTGAGGAAAAGAGCTCCTCACACAGTGCACGCTGATCTGAGGAACAGAACTGTTCACTCTTCACCACCATGGCATTGAACTTAAAGCCACAACAGGGAAGGAGAGGAAATGGCCGGCATTAAGCACCTCTTCAGAGTAATTGACCACTAGTGAGTCAGTACACATACCAGACATTGCCCTCCTGCCTGAAAAAGAAGAATTTTAAAGATGTTTGCAATGCAGAAGGGAGTATACCCTCACTCTCCCTCACACACACACACACACACACACACACACACACACACACAAACACACACTTCCTCATTTTTAGTCTCTGTCTTACACACACACACACACACACACACACACACACACACACACACACACACACACACACACACACACACACACGTTCTTAGTCCCCCTATTTCCATTTAATCCCACAGTTTGAAACTCTTTCTCATCCTTCTACACACTGCATAAAACACTTATTTTTAGCACTAATGGAAAAGCGATGAGATTGCCACCATTACTGTGGCTATACAAACACACCACGTTCAGCCAATCACTACTGTTTCTACACCTCAGGGGCTTCCGCCTACAGCTAGCGCTAGGTTGGGTCAGCGCAGGTGAACAATGCAGAAAGTGTCAGGAATGAAATTCACCTCCAGACAGACGAGACAGAGGAAGAAATAATGGCTCATCTCAAGGAAATATCCCTGATAGAAAGAATGCAGGTATGTGAACTATCTAGGCACGTGAGCATAGAGCAGAACTACCCCCGGAGAGTCTGGAAGCTTATCGGAGTGCACCTGTCAGTCTGAGGTACAACCATACGATTTATGAAAAGGTACATTTTATTAACACACACACACACACACACCCTCCCCTGACAATCTGCTCCTGACAGATAGGCGACCATGGAGGGTGTGGGGTGGGGTTTTCTCAGGATAAACAGACAAACAGGTAGTAAGAGCTGAAGATGGAAGGAGAGAAAATAGAAGAGAAAAAAAGGTTCCCCTCCATTTCCTCTAGATCCGATCACTGGGGATTGTAATGTGCTAAACACCCATTAAGAGTTCTCCACAAATGGGCCCAAATGGGTTTGGCTAACAAGTCTTTCTGCTGGAATAACATAGAGTGCACTCTGAGGAAAAGAGCTCCTCACACAGTGCACGCTGATCTGAGGAACAGAACTGTTCACTCTTCACCACCATGGCATTGAACTTAAAGCCACAACAGGGAAGGAGAAGAAATGGCCGGCATTAAGCACCTCTTCAGAGTAATTGACCACTAGTGAGTCAGTACACACACAAACACCCACACCCACCCACACACACACACACACACACACAAAGGAAAAAATAGTTTCACAGAGAAGGGTGCTGACGAGTCTTCAGCTTCACCATTTGATTATTTTGTGTGCTCTTGGCGCCCTCTACTGAATGAATAAAGAAGTGTTATCATGTTGTCAGTGTGTTTGTTAGTGCATATGGACATAGTTTTTTATAGCAATGTATTGCTTACCCTTGTATAATTTACATTGTGTGTGTGTCTGTGGTGTGTGTGTGAGAATACCACAATTTTACATCAGACCACAATCAATCTTCTGCAATTAAACACACATTCACATATACTCACACTCAAACACACACACACTTAGTTTTTTTTTTTTTTTTTTACTAATCCCTGAGAAGCAGTGTGTCCCACCAGAGGTTGACCACAGAGCAGACCTCCTGCTGCCTGCTGCTCAGCACAGCCAAGCCATGAGAAACACAAATGAAAACAGAGCCCAGCTATTCCTGACTGGACCTGCAGCAGTGGGTTATGGGAGCCGTCATGGCAACAGCACAAACCCAGGGAACACTCATGGTTGGCCCTGTGCTGCAGCTGTGAGGGACCAGGGACCAATCAGCCACCAGAGGGCACACAGGAATGCTGAGTGTTTGGAGTGGAGCAACTAATCTTAATATTGTGCTATTGCAAATGCTAACGCTCATTATGTTTCTATGAGTACTATGACCATTTAAACTCAGGGAAGAGCCTACCATCAATACAGCAGCATGATATTGGAGCGAGTGTTGTTGTCCAGACTTCCTAATACAGGTGACCAGTTTAGGTAAGGAGTCTCTATGGTTCATAAAATAAAAATAATAAAACCTTCCTTTTCAGGCTTCCATAGTGATTATGGAGCACAATAACACTGCAGTAAAACCTCAATGGACCCTAAGATTTTCCTCAGGGCAGCATTTTTTATGATTTCTATGAGAGTGTGTGTGTGTGTGTGTGTGTGTGTGAGAGAGAGAGTGAGAAATTGTTTGTATGTGTGTGTGTGTGTCTGTGTGTGAGAAATAGTTTGAGTGTGTGTGTGTGTGTGTGTTGCATATGTATATTTGCATATATATGTAAATGTGTGTGGAGTATGTTGTGCTTGTAAATGTGTGCGTGGGCATTTTTGCGTGTGTGTGTGTGTGTGTGTTTGTGTGTTGTGCTTGTAAATGTGTGCGTGGGCATTTTTGCGTGTGTGTGTGTGTGTGTGTGTGTGTTTTTTTTTTTAAAGCAACAGGAAGAGCAGGACATGTTTACCGTTCTCTGATGAAGTCGGTGAGCTCCTTGCTGGAGATCTGGCCATGTTTCATGTTGTGATACAGGACGTCGAAGCCATTGTATTTTTCACCCTGGAGGGAATAGAGCAAAAATACATCAGAAAGGCTCAGACAGAGTTAACAAGCAAACAAGTGCTCCCGCACCTTCACACACACACACACACACACACACACACACACACACACACACACACACACACACACACACACACACACACACACACACACACACACACACACACACATTACAACCACATGGACAATGTACACAACCACCAAAACAAACACGGATAAACACAGACAATATTATCACAGAGTTTTCCGGCAATCAATACAGGCATCAATGTCTTTCACAATGTGTTCCCTCACACACACCCATCCACGCAAACACACACATGTCACTATAGGGTGGAAATGAAAGTTTAAAACAATACACACACACTATACACACACACCACACACCCCACACACCCCACACACACAACACACACACACACACACGGTCTTCACAACTTCACCTCTGTGCCAGTGCCTGCCTCCAGCACCAGTGTCCTCATGGTCTGCATGGCCTCTATCTGGGCCCTGAGCAGACGCTGGTCCACCATATTCATCCGAGACATCATTCCTCCCTTCTAATCTCTCTCTCTCTCTCTCCTTTATATTGGATCCCTCTCTTCCTCTTTTCCTCTACCCCCCTTTTCTTCTCTCCACGGGATAGGTTGTTGGTTTGAGACCACCAGAAAACGCCTTCGTTGGAGTCGAGCGACTAACTGACAGCCTGAAGACAACCTTTATCCCTCTTTTCTCACAGATTCCTCTCCCCTTCAATCCCTCGTTTCCTCTATCCACTGACTCCCTCTGGATAAAGCAGCGTTGGTTTGAAACAGTTGTTCAAGGTGAACGACTTTGTTGGAGTCGAGCAACTGACTGACCAAGTGTATCCCTCCATGGCCAGCTGTTGCCATGACAGCAGGGGAAACGGAGACGTCCCCTCTCTGCTACTCCTAAATAATGCAAACGTCTGAATGATTGATGACGGGGAGCAACACCACTCAAACGTCTGGACATGCAGGTGAACCAACAGGGGAGTCTGATGGCTCTGTAGTAAGGCCGTGTGTGTGTGTGTGTGTGTGTGTGTGTGTGCATGTGTGTGTGTGTGTGCATGTGCATGTGTGTGTGCATGTGTGCGTGTGTGTGTGTGCGTGCGTGAGTGAGTGTGTGTAGGTGTGTGTGTGTGTGTAGGTGTGTGTGTGTGTGTGTATGTGCGCGTGCGTGAGTGTGTATGTGTATGTGGAGCTGTCCTGTAGCTCAGTCTGACACTATCATTTAACACCCTTCAGTGCTCCCGCGCCCCTTCATGCCTAATGTTGGAGTGATATTAATGGTTCCCAGATGGCTGTGCTGGCAGAGAGACGAATATAAATCACACACAACAAAGACAGGCCTCCATAAGAGTGACATCAGTCTTGGCACGCACACACACAGACACACACACAGACACACACACACAAACACATACACACGCACAAACACACACACGTTGAAATATCACCTCAACTTCCTCCCTACATATGTTAAGGTGCTTAAAGGCATGTTTTCCTTAGTGTCAGGAATCTCACATACTGTACATCAACATGCCTGAGAGCATACATACAGTACCACCAGACACCTCGTCTACCAGTGGGTTCTTATGAAACCCCTCCCACACAAACACATACTCACATATACATTAAGACCACATACACATAAACATTAAGGCAGCACCGTGAGGCCGTGAGCGCCATCATATTCCAACTCTTGCCCACCTGTATGTTCAACTGACAGTTGTATATACTCTCTCAGTCTCTCTCTCTCTCACGCGCACAGATGCACATGCACAATGTCTTATAATATCAAAGTAAAAAGTGTGTGTAAAGGCAAAGGAAGTCCATGTCGCAAACAAAGCACATTCACTTCTAAATGAACAAACATTCACAAACTCCGAATCACTTCCTGTACATTTGCTGAGGTCACTTCCTGCTAGAAACACCAGTCAGCTCTTTCCATCTCTCTGCAGGTGTTTGTTGCTGAGCCTCTCTGACATACACTAACACAGGACAGAGAGAGAGAGAGAGAGAAAGAAAGAGAGAGAGGGAGAGAAAAAAAGCGTGAGCGAAAGAGCAAAAGGGAGGGAGAGACAGAGAGCGCACACAGAGGGTGCTTCCTAGAGGGAAACTCAGGACATGGCCTGGACCTGTTTGCTGAGCAAACAAGACAGAAAAGCTGAAGACCAGCGTCGCCATATTTACCCAGCGTTAAGAGAGGGTCCTCCTGGTAAAGGCCTGCACACTGACAGGAGGGAGGGAGTTTTCATGTATCGGGAGCACTGGCTGATTGTTGTGTGTGTGTGTGTGTGTGTGTGTGTGTGTGTATATTACTAGTAGTTCCGGCTTGCACGGTTGGCTATATGGATAATTAATTATTTAACATGTCAGATATGTTTGAAAATGAATTTGTATTCAGTGCACATAATATGCAATCCCTATCTCTACGTACAGGCCCCTGTGTGTGTGTGTGTATTTGAGTTTTTTTCTGGGACTGGTGGTCTCTGATAATGTACATTGCAAATATCAGAAGACCTGCTTGTATTTGAATGACACACATTGTGTATTGCTTGTGGAAAGCGGAGAGAGAGAGCAAAAGTGAGAGAGTGTGTTTGTGCATGTGTTTGCATGTGTGTGTATGTGTGTGTGTGATCATACAGGAGAGGTCAGCAATCTGTTTTCTTCCCATGGCTTTAGAGGGCTGTGGAAGGCAGCGATATTATAACACAAAAGCAAAATAAAAACAAATGGCGGAAGCAGGACTGGGCGTTCCTCCCATTCCATCCCTGGACAATGTGTGCCATGCCACCCACCGATTGGCTACAGCCCAGGAAGTCACCCTCCCCTAAGCCAATTGCAGGTCAGTGCAACCAGACCCGCTGTTTGAACACAGCTGTATGAAACACCACCAAGTGTGTGCGCGCGTGTCTTTGTGTGTGTGTGTGTCTTTGTGTGTGTGTGTGTGTGTGTGTGTGGTAGCTCACTGTTACACAATCCAGTTTGTCAAAGGGATATGAAAACCACTAATGATGAATGAATGAGTAGAGCCAGTCATATTTAGCATTCACAGCCCTGAATCCCCCAGGCCTGCAGGCCACAGAGAGGTCATTGTTCTCAAGCTCCTGCCTCTCAGAAGCAGTGATAGGGAGTGATGTAGATGATTAAACATGCTTGTGTTTGACTGATAACACACCACAAACAAAGCGCAATGGACACTGTGAGTGTGTCTATGGATGTGTGTGTGTGTGCGCATGTAGTTGAAAAAGACAAGGAGGGAGAGTATGCTGAAGGGAATTACTTTCTGTAACTGCCTTCATTAATACTTGCCATGGTTGGAAAACTTGCTGAACCACACACAGATACAGACACAGGCACAGGCACAGGCACAGACACAGACACAGACACAGACACAGACACAGACACAGACACAGTGTATATTTTATTCACATTACAAAATGTAACCTTGTCTTGTCTTGTCTTTAAAATATATCCCTTGTGCTGATGTATCATACACTAGATATCCCCTAAAGGGAACTCATTACTGTACCAAACACTGTCCTATTCAAGCACTAATGATCTCTGACCAGAGGTGATCAGGTCAAAGGTGAAATGTCACTTGAGGACAATGGCTGTCATATGTGTATGTGGTTCTACAGATACATAATTGTGTGTTTGTGTGTGTGTGTGTGTGTGTGTGTGTGTGTGTGTGTGTGTGTGTGTGTGTGTGTGTGTGTGTGTGTGTGTGATGAGTATTAGAGATCATGTCAGGTCTTGAAACTGGGCATCTCCCATCCTGCTTCTCATTTTAGACTAACAAACAGAAGCTCCACTTAAACTTGAACACACACATCATGAGAAATGACACAGAGCCAACAAACAATTAAACATTTCTTTGTGTGTGTGTGTGTGTGAGAGAGAGACAGAGAGAGGGAGAGAGAGAGATGTGGTGTGTTTTTTAATGCTTTGAGCCACAGACAGAGAATATCCCAGTTAGGCGTGCAGCTGCACAGGCAGTGACCTCACTTTCTCTGTCTCACCCGCTGCCTATCCATCTCCATCTCACTCTCTCCTTTCTTCCCCTCCATTTGGTTCTATCCTGCCACTCTCTCTCTTTCTCTCTCTCTCTCCTTTCTCTCAAAGCTTCTGTCTGTTCAATCAACAGCCTCACACTGACTCACTCAGAGCTTCTGTGCTATTTGTCTGTGTGTGTGTGTGTTTGTTTGCGTAAATGTATATATCTGGGGGGTGTGAGTGTGTGGTTTGGGTATCCATCAGACTTTAGGTCAGCAGGTGCAGAGACACGACTTCCCCAGCATTACATAACTATTTTCAGCAGAAGACAGCAAGACAGACAGACATGAGTTTTCCTCTCGCTTGCTTAGATGGTTTCATCAAAAATGTAGCCAGGGCATGAACATTTTTAATGCAAGCCATCTCATTTCCTGGTCGAGTCTGAATCTCTGCCCCCTTCTTCCATCTTCCCTTGTCTAGACAGCAGCATATTTAAAGTGTAAGTAAACAACTGAAAAACACACTTCAGTTTAAACTACCAATCTATGCGTAAAGGTAAGTGAAGGGTAACGGACATTGAGGCTACACACCAACCAACCTCCCTCATTTAGCCATTACTCAGTCATTTATATCCTCTGTGTGTGATTCACTAGGCCCTATGAGGAGGCACATGTCTGCTGTCTTCTTCAGGGAAAGTCTTCCATAACACCCATCCTGCAATTGCTTCACAAAACTCTGCTTGCAGGAACGTGCAGTTCCAGAAAGCTGACTCAAAAGGTCATGTCACACCTTACCTCTGGAAGAAGGAAGTGCCTCTGGGTGGTGTGTTAACAGTTTCCCTAGCATAAAAAATACACTAAACACTAGCTGGGAACAAAACAAACAAAACAGGCAGCTTTAGATTATCATGCTGGGCTAAAGTATTTAACCCCTGAGGTGGTTTTCTAGCAAGGAAAAATCACAGACATTCCTCTTCTATCTCTACTGCTCCTCTACCTCTGCTGGGAGAGCCAGGTGCTAACAACACTATGCCATGGGTTCAACACTCAGGAGGCACACACACTTATGAAAATAAATGAACACACACACACACACACACACACACACACACACACACACACACACACACACACACACACACACACACACACACACACACACACACACACACACACACACACACACACACACACACACACACACACACACAAACACAAACACAAACACAAACACACACACACACACAACAATGTGGCCTAAACCTACTGTACTGGGAGCGTCTTTGGATAAATGCATCAGCTAAATGAATCAAAGTAGACGTTAATATTCATCAACTTTATTATAATTCATAAACTACTGAGAATCAGGGACACCAAATACCAGTTAATTTTGCAGTCACTTCACACGCACAAAAAAAACAAAAACACAGACACAGACAGACAGAGAGAGAGAGAAAGAGACACACACATAGACTTCGGCACACAGCCTACATACCCACACCAACATACATACACTCTCACACACACACACACACACACACACACACACACACACACACACACACACCTATACTCTACATACCCTCACCAACAGACACACAAACATACACACACACATACAAACACACACACACACACACACACACACACACACACACACACACACACACACACACACACACACACAGCCTATACTCTACATACCCTCACCAACAGACACACAAACATACACACACACATACAAACACTGGCCTATAACCTATCCAGACTGTACCAAACCAGCAGCACCAACACTCCAAACAGTAACATCTGACTGAAGACAAATATAAAGGGGCAACATCATCAGCTCTGTGGCAGAAGAGAGGTGATTCTGTTGGCTGGTTTGCAAAGCATACCTTAATTTAGAAGCAGATTAAAATCTGAACTACAGTAATGGCCTAAACTACAAGAACAGTTTTGGAAGATGTGAATTTACAATCTGAAGGATGCATTGAGATGCCTTGAAATCCATTTTCAAATTATACCTTGTCACACAATTGTCTACCCAATAATAACACATTTAAACTGCAACAAATTCATCATAACACACAAATGCTTATTTGATTAATGCATGCACATGGAAGTAAACACATGGGTCAACCTAACACAGCAGGTATAAACACCATCTGATATTCATCTGAAGATCCTCTGCCTTCAAATGATCAGGAATGCCAAGATTAGGAGATTCAAAGAAAGAAAGAAAAAACGTCACTAGAAACAAATGTAAAATTTAAATAACCAAAAAAATCAAATCAGTTCACCGCTGACCCACTGCCTCGTTGTTGACCTTTGAACTCTGTTTGCGGCTCTTTGTCTGTCCCCTCTACTGCTGTTCTTCAAGATGACCTCGAGACATCTGGCCAACAGACGGTGCAGAGCGACGGCGGAAAACTGCCAGATTGCAGCCCGTAGCACAGACTGACACTACCTGCTGGGTCCCCCCACCCCCTGCCAACCCCTCCTCCGCATCACGGCAAGCATTGGAGGACACCATGTAATGGTGACATTTAAATGAATCACCACAGCTTCCTGAAAAGAGATCACAGCAACAGAGTTCTGTCTCTTTAAGGGCACTGCTGCTGGGTGCAGATTTAGATTGCAGGCGTTTAAAGAGTAAAAAGAAAGAGACAGAGATCATATCAGAGGCAGGTCCAGTACTAAGCCAGTGTTTAGTAAGCATTTGATAAAGCTTGATGACGACTGAGGTCAAAACTCGAACAGACAACTGATCAAGCCTACACCCTACATGACTGTAAAACAAATACCGAGAGGGTGAGGGGGGGAGACAGTCTGCTTTATGACATCAGAACATCTGCTGCAAGTCATGTGATCATGGAACTGCTCCAAGAAGCGTATGAGAAATGCAAACCAAGCAATTTCCACATCGAGCCTAGGAATAGGTCATTAACCTGGCTATCGAACAAAGCCGGAAGATTTAATATCAGGAAGGGGTGGATGAGACTCTGAACAGTGTCTGAACTTGATGATACCCCAAACACTCACAGATGTCACCCAGCCAGACTAGACATATCTGTGTGTGCGTGTCCTGATGCTGCTGTTTAACACTACAGAGTAGCAAACATCCCTGTTCTGAAACTGAACAGAATTAGCACAGCTGAGCGGAAGTGAAACCCTTAAACCAAGAACAGTGACCATTCACGCTAGAATGCTTTAGCAGGACCTTAAAAACCCACACACCCGCTGGTGTATGTCAAAGCAGCACTAGCCCTCCAAGGGAAGCATGCTGTGCAAATGGACCCAGGAAACACACCATGTAAACAGGCCCAAACGACATGCCATGTTAGCAGACCCAGGCTCTGACAAAGACCAGTCAGCTGCTACCCTTTGAGAGGAACTGTCTATCTCACTATCTGGCCTGGGTGCGGAAGGGCAAGGGCTGTGGTCCACAAACACATTGTTGTGCTACGACCACAACAAGAGTGCATTCAACTATTTATCAGTCTATAATTTAACAATGGTCACAGCAAAAGGAGCCGAAAGCTGCTATCTGCTCTGTCTCTGTCTGGGTCTGGTGATACTCATAAGAGGTTGTAATATCATACCACAGAGACACCTCCAACGCTTCCAGTTGAGTGCATCCCAACTTGCTCTGCAGAGCCCAAACCTGTCTCCCTGTGCCTGGAGGCCGAGGGATTCAAAACACACTCACAGAAAGCTGGAAGAGATTGGGTGGCCAGGATTGGTGTCAAATAACAATGACTGATTTTGATTTTTGCTCAGATTTCTTTTTTTTTATCCCAGCAGGCCTTGGGCTCCAGTATCCATGACGGAAGTAGGTTCTGTGTCAGGTGTGCCAAACATCTAATGACCTAGGCTAATACACGCACGTGATATCAGCCCAAACAAAAACAAACTACTTATTTAGTGTGAGTGTGTTGAGTGATATAGGGCCCAATACAAACAAATGAAAAGACCCGACTCAGTAGTAAAGACACAGTTTCTCAGGGGGCCATTCTATGATGTCATGACACAGTAGTCCAGGTTACACAAGCTTAAGCATCATATGATATATCCAGAGGCTGCAGGTTCACAATCTAATGTAGGTTACGCTTAAGCATCATATATCCAGAAGCTTCAGTATGTGGCAAAAGCAGTGCAAAATCATATTTTTCCTATAATTCTACACACACACACACACACACACACACACACACACACACACACACAAACACACACACAAGCTATAAAGCCACACGGCCAACATTGAACTTGAGACACAGACACTGCATGCAAAATGTAGGCTACATGTACGTGCACTGTAACACATGTACACATGATCTTACTCCATCTAGACTCGCCCACACACATTAAACCACTTCCCCAGGTCAGTTTGGTCTTTTTCCCAACTCACTCTTTGCAGATCATACAAAGTAGACAGGCCAGCCTTCACTGATATGAGGAAGACTCTTAAAGAGCTTTCACCTTAAACCCTCCCACAGCTTCCAAAAGAATCCATCATCAACCATTTGTTACACAAAAGCCACACAAATCCCACCTTCTACATGGTCTCTGGTGCATCAGAGAGATGTAGAAAGAGAGGGAGAGAGACAGTGTCTGCCTAAACGTGTACAAGAGTGTGTGAATAAGTGTGTGTGTGTGTGTGTGTGTGTGTGTGTGTGTGTGTGTGTGTGTGTGTGTATTTGTATGACTGTCTGAATGTGTGTGTATAAGAGAGGGAGTTTGTGTGGTTGCATGCAAGACTGTGTGTACCTGCTCTGCATCTCAAACACACAGCTGATCGTCGTGGTGGGTGTGAAGGCCCTAAGCACAAAAAGCCGATTGAAGGGGCAGACCTCTAAACATTTCACTTAGCCTACACCCCGCAGACCCTTTCTCTCTCTCCATCCTTCCATCTCTCTCTCTCTCTCTCTCTCTCTCTCTCTCTCTCTCTCTCTTTTTAACCACCTGGAATACTCTGGGGATCCTACAACATCTAGTTTCTAATCACCAACTCTTGGTCATGTTCCTTGTCTGCGCCTCCCTTACCTCTGTTGGTGCTCATAGTTTGCCTGTGAAGTTTAATTATTACACCATGGTTGGTTATGCAAATGACTACCTCACAGAAAGTAAAAAAATGCAACGAGACACCACAGAATCTTGCACCAGGGATATCAATCCAGTTTGCCCAAAGTGAACCATTTATAGCAAACATTGCACAACCAATATGTCTTTGTAGTGATTGACCTTGAGGTTACTTTAGGTTCAGTACACCCAAGTTCACTATTTAGTGTGTTGTGTTTAAGACATATCAAGAAAGATCACTGTATGCTTAAGATGAATAGGCCTAAAGGCAGAAAGTTTAGCATGCAGACCACAGAAGACCACTGGTTAGCCAACTTCATAATCCATCACAACACATTATAATCTATTTTACATTTTTGGAATGCACAGAGTTTGCCATTTAATAGCCTGAAAATAAAAAAACGTTTCGGTCAAGCTAAGTGCGGTTAACTGTAGGCGTATTGTGAAACACAACAGAGCATCCTACTTCCTTTACACAAAAGATATCAACTGTGGAATGTAGGTAACCAGCATATCCTAGTCTCAATCAGCTCGTCTGTCCGGTCCGTGCTCTCACGTAGTGTGAAATATGCTTAGCTCATTTCACCCTATCCGTCGGCCGTGACGAGGCATTGGTCTACAGTAAATGGTGACATTTCCCTCTGTGTGGCTTAATTCAATAAACGTCTTATAAACATTGAGCTCCACATAGTAATAGCTGTCAACATAATGACAAAATAGGCCTACTACTAAATAGGAAAACACAACAGACCTCAGTATTGCCTAGCTCAAGGAAAATGGGTGTGTAGCAGGTCTTCACTGACGAGCAGGGTAGCTTTTGTGTAGGCAAAGGCCACCATTAATAGCACGCTACACAATTGACGTCCGATCGTCTAAAAATAGTCTACATTATGCATTATTTCCATTTAGCCTGTAACGCGTCTGTAATGTATGCGCTAGCCTACAGTTGTGAGAAAAAAAACCTCAAGCCTTAAAAAAAGCCTTATGCTGACTGACAAGCGGGGCAACGTCTTTCTACCTGACAGGGAAAAAAATATTTAACATAACAAACGTGACAATTACTGGAAAGTATAGTTAGAACCCCGCAGAAAGACTGATGCTACTTCCAGGCCGCAGGTAAGTCCAGCTACAATAAGACCTAACAACATCTGTATAAAACAGCTTACAAGCTACACTGCTTCCAATGTAGCTCAAGTTAGCCACGTCTGGATTTAGCCGGGAAAGAGAGTAGGACAACGTGTACAACGAGTAGTGACTTATGAATGCAAATAACGTAACTGCAGTTGTAATAAATATGTATTATTGACATTCAGCTGTGTCAGCATTTCTCCTCATAAATCATCACAAACTTGTAAAAACCATGGTCTCTCATTCGAACTTAATTACGGAAGAAAACGAGAAGGTCGACATATTGACTGACACATTGAAAGGCCCAATGGTGTTCCAGGATGACTCCATAAACATTCCAAGACAGTCCAAGACAGCCAATTGGCGTTCGCAGAGGTGGATTCCAGTTGGCTGCTCAAGTTAGATGGAGTTCACCGAGGCCCAATCCCCGGGATAGTAAAACGGTATTTGCCGAGAAAAGTAGCGGGGGCACGGGCCAGTTGTCCACATTGTGCTTAGAAGACAACCGTATGTATTTGTGACTACAGTTTCACACTGCGCAAATACACGCGCAGATCTTAAAGACTGTTGTCAATGTTACTTACGAAATACTACGTGCATGAACTGAGCAACTGGCTTTCATTCCCCGGCTAACGCAAATAGAAAAAGGAAAACAACATACCCAGAAATTTTCCAGGAAATAAGGCGCTATCATTTTGGTGTCTTCCCCTCCTTGGCCGTGGCACTTCTGGCAATATTGGGCCTATATGATCGTAAATAAATATGACTGACGCAGCTCCGTCTCCCTCAGTTTCTGTTGTGTCTGCTTTCTCTCTTTTCCTCTTCCTTCTCGTCTTTTTTTCCTCCCTCTCAACCCCTGACTCCACCTCCTTTAGCACACTGCCTGAGTTCACTCGCGTTTCTCCACTCCTCCAACAAATTTCACTAGCTTACCATCATAGGCCAAACTGCGCCACTAGTGGCGAGTACAATACCCGTGAAATGCCATGTAAAGTCGAATTTAGCTCATGATTCGGATGTGTTTTGACGCAACAGCCGGCTCCCTATTGATGCAATAGTCCATTGCTACATAACAGAATAGTCTTGAGCAATTACTACTCACTTATTTAGCTTATCCTAAAAAATGTCCTACACCTACAATGTTAATGTTTTAGTAGGCTACAAATGGCCATGACATGTGCTTTTGATCAGGAGGTCAAGTGCGCATATGACAGTAGAGGCCGGGGGTGCTGAAAGAAATCGCAGTCCATTACCGCAGCCTCATTGTAATCTCATTCTTTTCTGATCCACGATTCTGTTCAAAAGTGTAAAGGATGGCGGGTTAATGAAACTGCACCATGAATGAGCTGGCATGATTTAGGGCCATTTGAGTGTTATAATTACGCTACCCTGAATAAACAATGTAGCCTAGGCTGCAGTGCCGCTAATTATGCCTGCTATAGCTTCTTTGAATGGCTATTAGTCCCACAGATATGCTTAAACTTACCTGGCACTTGTGTTTCAAAACCTCATGATGGTTGTCGTGCTTGCTATTGCAGTTTCGGCCACTCTCTCCTTTGGACAGATGGATCTTCGCAATTTTAAAAGTTACAGAAAGAATATGATCACTATTTGGACAGTGTTAATGTACTTTGCATTAGGTAGGCTACACACAATTGTTAGCAGTTGACCAGTTGGTAATACAGCCTTCGATGCTGTGGCATTGTTGATAGCTACAGTACGCGCCTAGGTCATGAAACGTGTTGTTACTTGGAATCCAGCCATCCGAAGTACTTAGCCTACAGTATAATTTCTCTAGGCCCAACTACATGTGAGTCAGAAAAAGAAGTCTCTTCAGCCATTAAACGTATAGTGTTATGAATGAAGGGCATTCATTGGCGAACTGCATTTACATATCATATGGATGGCAAGGAATACATTTTATTACTAACATAATAACACTGACCCCTGCTCAAGGACTGTTTATGTAAACAATTTATTTAACATTGTACAGAGCCAAGCATTCACAACCATCACTACATCATACAAATGTCATTACAAAATTACTACAGTACAATATAGAGTCTTTGCATGATCCAAAATATTTGGTGGCCCCAAATTTCTTTATTTCTTCTTAAAATTCAGCAGCTTCAGAAAAGAAGTACAGCCATGTCGCTGTTTATGTTAGCAAAAGGGTGAAGGGCTGAACAAGAAGACACAACTCAAGTTTACATGGCTTAAATAGTCAGGAGCCAAGGAGCCAAATTTCCTTGCACAAGAGAGACATTCTAATTTCAACAGTAGTCCACGCAGTATCATCAGAGTAGGAAAACATCTCATAAAGCTTTTACAATCCACTTAAACTGAGAATTTGTGTATTTTATTTACTTGGCCACCTCATATTGGCTACTTTATTATATGCAATATTCTCCCTCATCAACACTGGGTTTCACATTTCAAGGCATCCTAACAGTAAATACTGCACTTCGTATACATAATTCACCTTAATTTGTAAATCACAACTACATCCCTACTAATATGACAGCTAACCCATATTCCTCTGTGTAAAGGAAACTTTCTTTTTTTAAATATTGATTAAAACAATGATTGTATTTCCCTTAATGAGCTTTTAAGTGTGGGTGATTTTAGAGAGGTAACAGGTCTTTCTGGCAGATCTGTCTGGCTGTCATTAGTAAACTTGCTTAGCTTAAGGGAAGTTGAAGTTGGACTGGTATGTTAAACTCAGCCTTCCTGTGAGGGGTTAGTGTGGCCCACCCAGGAGCGGCCATCTTGGGCAATATGTGAAACATCACCAGCACAAGGAGACTCAGATAATACACAGGCACACACACACACACACACACACACACACACACACACACACACAGACTCACACAAACTCACACAGCCTCACACATACATTACAAAAAATAAAAAGAAATAAAATGAAAAACAGTAAAACACAGACCTCCTGAGGTTTCTATGACAACAAATTCAAGTAAAAAAAAAAACTACAACAAACACTTAGCAGCAGCCTATAAGACAGCAACATGAAACTTGATACAGTATTTATTTCTTATAGAGCAGTGTTTGTTTTTTCTAATTATTTTTGTTGCTTTGAATTGCATGAGACTTAAATAGCATAACATTGAATTGGACTGTGCCTCTGGTTTCCAAGCATGACAGAACTGCTGGAATATGTCAAAGACCATTTCTGACACATTCACTTTGCACACAGGAGGGGAATCACACAATCCAAAACAACGACAACAATTAAACATTCACAAGAACAAGCACCTGATGATATCCCATGATGCTCTCCATGCTCTCCTTTTTCAGAATTACATGGAATTCTTTTTTCCAGTGTTGTTCTGATACACTTCTTATATGCATAGTGAGATGAATTACAAAAGGGCAAACTATGATTATTGGTTATAAAGAATACATCATTTTTAAATTAACATATGACAAAAGTGACCAATTACAACTAATGTATATTGTAATAACTGAATAAATGTCAGAAATGTTTCATAATCACTGGTACACTATGCTTTGAAGGTACGATGTAGTGGCAAATGTCATCATCTGTTTTAAGAACACCTTAGCCTGATTCTGAAAGTCTATGGACGTCAAGGCCCAAAGATAACAAGAGTCTGAAGACAACTCGTTATTGAAAAGTTCATACAACAGTAAGAGGTTACGGTACTGTGTGTCTATGATTGTTCTTAGTGACTGATATGATTATGTGCCTTAGGTACAGATAACAATACTGTGAGATGCATCACTCTGTCCAGCAGAGCAATCTGATTGGTTGGCCTATGAAGATCCCTACCCTTATCACTATGCATGGGATTCATCCAGGTGACTGTGCTTTCTCATAAATAAACAGACAGAAACAAACAAAATGTGTACCAGATCACTAAGCTTGTGTCCTGCGATTCACAGTACAAAAATGGAACAGCCTCGTCTGCTAAGCACTGAGGTGGGAGTCCCACCACTGAACTTGGGTTTTCAGGAAATATATGCAATCAAGCACAGTGCCCCAAGCCAGCGAGTAAGAGAGGAACTAACATATGTCTCATTTTTCTCTTTTGTTGTTGTTTTGGGACCACTCACCTAGTGTGGGTGATCATAGGGCCACCAACATGCAAGAACCAATCTGGGAGTAGCCTGCTGTCAACAGTCAATCAAAACCTCCTCACAAAAACAAACAAACCAAGCACCCATGAGACCATACCATTCACAAAAGCAAAACAAACATACTGATAGATACAAGTACACTAATGTGAGAAGTCAACACGATTGCTCATCAGACAGAGTTAGCAACAACTACGGACAGTTTGAGAAGGAGCTGAGTACAACTCACAGAAAAGACCCACAGAGGAAAGGATTCAGTGACGCACTGTATGGCCTACTCTATACTCCAGAAACACACACACGCACGCGCGCGCACACACGCACACACACACATGATAAACTTCACAGATACCCACGCACAATCAAGCAAACACAAAGACACACACACACACACACACACACACACTGTCAGTGGCAGACAACACCTCACAGTTATACACACACTTAAGGACACACTCACACTGAGTGGTAGACTACGGATACACTTTAGTTACCTCACACACATAGGGCCCTAATTTCAATGACGGGCAATAAGCAAAGCAACGGGCCAAGTAAGTTGCCTGTCAATGAAATTAGGGCCCACAATCACACCAGGATGACCTGCAAAGCCTTACTAATGGTGTCTCTGAAGAGTGACAACTACCACATTCTTTAGTGAGAGCACCAAGACCGTAAACTAACCAGACGCCAAAGAAACTGGAAGCATACACCAGTAGGTATTTCAGGTTTTAGGGCTATGTAGACATCTCAGACTAGCACGCATACAAACACACACACACACACAAACACACATAGCACACACACACACACACACACACACAAACAAACACACAAACACACACGTAAAGCACTGTACTTCACTGCTGTATAGCCTCAATGCTTCCATTTGGGCATGCTGTTTTAAATTCATCAATTAAGACAAGTCACTTCCAAACACAAAAAAATAGAAAATTATGCAAAACAGAAAAGGTTTGTTGCACAGATGTATGTCATGAAAAATGGTTCGGTTGTCCTAAAGATAACACAGAATCTCTAATACCTCATTTGTAAGCAAACATTTCCACTATCGTAAGATATGAATAGATGGAGATATCTTTCAAAGCCGTCTCTTCTGATTACTATATGCAGAGGCAGAGAAAGAGGCTGGGAGATGCTTCCAGCGTGTACTTATTTAAGAGTACTTATTTACCGTCTACTGTTGAGCACTGTGTACAGTTGCAACTATACTTTGTGGGCGTACACTCAAAGGACAGTCTGCACTATAAGGTCATCTTCATGCATTTGAGTTTAAACTACCCCTTCCATGCTTATTACCTTATGGTATGCCTAAGTTAGCCATAAGTCCCCCCATCCCTTCCGTAATGGTACGTTCTAGAAGACAAGAAGCTGTTGGATTTTGGATCCCCTATTTAGCACTAAACTTATAGTACTTAAGTACAGTAGGCACTTCCTTTACTATAAACTTAAACCCAACATATTTCACCAAAAACAACGCCGTCAAGTGATGGCTTCAGATTTTCTCTCCCTCTCTGTCCCTCTGTTTTTTCCCTTTCCCTTGTTTTTTTTGTCCCACCCCCCCCCCCCCCCCCCCATCAGCACAGAAGAGTGCTGCTGAGTTTTCAGATGAGAGAGACGAAAGGCTGATGGACATCTGTTTGCGTGTGTTGTTTCGCGTCGTCTGGTCTTGCCATGGTGAAATGGTGAAGTTTTTCCTCCCTCAGTGAAGTTGGCCGAGCTCCCGTTTGGATTTTGGTGATTCCTGCCGCCACGGCCGACCACCTCCTCCCTCCCACCCCATCCGGAGGGGTCCGGGGGGGCCCAATCCCTCCCCCCTCCCCAGCCACACCACCCTTCCCCCAGTAAAGGGCAACATATTCCCTGGGTATAAGAGGTTCCCTGTTTAACGCCCATAGAGAATGACCTACAGAGAAGAGAGTGAAGAGAGAGTGAGAGAGAACGAGAGAGGCACAGATAAAGACAGCAAGAGGAGGAGGGGGGATGAAGAAAGACAGCAAGATACAGGAAAAGAGAGTGAGAGAAAGAGAAGGGCGTGAGAGGGTAAAAAGGGAAAAGAATGAACAAATAAATGGAGAGAGGGAAAGTGAGAGGAAAACAATAGATTAAAGGGTTAATGTTGAACTGCATCACAGAGTGCACCTGTGAAACTTCCAACAGAGTATTATCCTAGCCCACTCCTAAAACAGGCTGCTATGGAAACACCACCACTAATCCCCCCAAACAGGCTTGTTTCCATGGGGATGGCTGAGCAGAAATGCCTGGACTCATTCCTTTCATGGGCTCCTTGTCACAGAAACGATAACACTCACCTCCTAAGAGCTGCCTGTTGCTACGGGAACAGTTACACTCCGTAGAATGCAGCAAGGCGTTCCTTCAAGGGAAGAGGGAACTGGTCCGAGAACCGTCTCCAGTTCTCCTCACCAACCTGGTTCTTAAAGCCGTGGAGAATCTGAGGGCACACACACACACACACACAGTAATGTATCCTTCAACAGAAGAAAAACAGCTCATGATCCACTTCCACCTGTCCTTGTCAACACCCATCCAACCTCCCCGATTAATTGCACATATGTCTGCTTCATGCTGTGGGGGTCAACAAGTAGGGGTTACCTTGTAGAACATGTCTCTCAGGTCTTCCTTTGGGTTGACCCAGGAGGCCACCGCATCACAGAAAAATATAAAGTCCTGGAGGGGAAGATGGGACCATACAAACACAAACAACTCATTCCATGGGCAGTCAAAAATGTCAGAAACAACTCAAAGCCACAAATCCGGGGAAATCAACAACAGGTGCAAAATAAGTCAATGCAATGCCTAGGTATAGGCTTACTGTGACTGGGGGCTATGTTCATTTGTAAACTACACAGGACAACACAAACTTTTTTATTCTGTCTGCTTCTCATACTGCCTCACTTTGTGCTGGTGTGCCCTCTCCTGTTTGAGCACCCCCCCCCCCCCAACAGATCTCACACACACACACACAAACATAAACACAAACACAAACATCAATAGCCAGCCAGTGCTGATGTCAGTCAGTGTCAATCATTAGTGATGTCACAAACGTCACCGCGGCAACGTCTGTGGCGCCACCTCACCTGCACCACGCCCCCCGGATTGACGGTGATCATGGTGCAGATCCCTCGGAAGGCGGAGTCCTTCTCCTCATTGTCTCTTATATTCCGCAAAGAAGTGCACCTGCCAATAGGAATAGCCGATTCTTTTACTGCTGGCCAATAGCAGGCCTCTCTCTCAGTTACTGGCCACACCTCCACAGCATGATTATGGCTAACACCTCAGAGCACCTTCGCCCCATTTAAACCACAGGTCCCTTTTACTCTTTAAAATAAATGGATAATTTAAACAGTGCGCTATCACCACGGTTAAACATTCACAGATTCCACCACTCCATTGCACTTTCACAGGCATGCACAATGTAAATGATCTCTCTTTCTAACCGCTTTTCTCCGTAGATCTAAAAAGTTAAAAAACTTGTCAAACAAAGTGTTCTTTAATCTCTAGTTCATATGTGTAATTAAGATTTCAGCTGTTTTAAGCATGAGAATAATCACTTGACTCATTTGTTCCCTGTCCGGGTTATTTTGACACATTTACTCCTTGAGGGGAGACAATGATTGACCTGTGAGCTACATTCCCACACGCATGCAGAATGCATTGACTGCGATCAATTATGCAACCGAATCCCTAAACCTGCCAAGAATCTTACACTTAAGTTGACCTAGAGTTCAAATTTCTTCTTAAACTTTGACTTTTTCCTATTGCCTGTTGCTTCAGCAGGTCTTTATAGTACCTTATGGCAAACCAATTTCATTTAACTGCAGAACGTAG
Source organism: Sprattus sprattus (assembly GCF_963457725.1). NCBI lineage: Eukaryota > Metazoa > Chordata > Actinopteri > Clupeiformes > Clupeidae > Sprattus > Sprattus sprattus. Next base: position 14,239,231 of record NC_137909.1, read on the forward strand.
GTAGTCAGGTGGTGGGGTGAGGATGGGGGATTTTGGAGGGAGGGTGCCTTATGGGACAGTCATGCATCTGTGGAACCATTGGTCCAGAAAAAGGGGTGGAGGAGTTATAAATGCTTTTTTTTCAGCATTTTATCTGTCTTTTGAACCAGCAAGCATGTGGCAAATCTTATCCCATGCATTCAATTAGTGGTTAGGTAGCGACAATAAACAACGACAACAGAACTTAAAAACTCAAATAAATCAATACTGGATACATGGAGGTGCTACTGAGGCAATGAAACAACAAGAACAACAAGAACAGGACCTAAAAAGGTACGTGATTAGTCACATGATAAGCAATGATTACAGACTGATTCATACGAAACAGAAAAGAGCAGAAAGACAGGAGAAAAGAAATAGGGGAAGAAACAGAGTGATGACAGAGAGAGAGAAAAGAGAGAGAGTGAGGGACAGGGGGACAGAGAAAGGAGAAAATGAAGGGAAAAAAAGATTGAATAATACACACCAGGGTCTTATAAACTGCTGTAGCATGGGTGCCACCTCTTGAGGACAAACGTAACCAAGACGACCAATTGTTATTGCTAAGGTAACGCAATCACGGTTATACACCACCAAACGCCAACCAAGACATGAGCGAATGAAGGGGAGGAGGAGAAAACATAAAGAAAAACAAACAAACAAACAAACAAACAAACAAACAAACAACTCAGAAACAGAAATCAACAGAATCTGTGTATGATAATAAACACAAGATTTGCCTAGTGTTCTCACAGCCCCAGACTAGACGGGCACAATGTCAAATATGAAACTCTAACATACAAACACATCGTTTAAGGGAGAAGTCTTAGAAAGTACCTTCACGTGACCAGAAAGCCACATCATGAAGAGAATGAAGAATATGATGTAAAACAAATAGTATTTCATACAGACAAATTTGGCTGGTTATATAAAGTGTATACAGTGTAGTAATCCCAAAAGCGTATGCTTGCAGTGGAGAAGTCTGATATATAGGTTTCATAAAGCTAGCAGCCACTAATTAGGTCTGTGTCTTGCTCTGCATGTCCTCAGCTTTCTAAGGTTACCTCCCTTAAACGCTTTAAAAGGTTAATCTTTCAATAAAAAGTGCAAATGTACAGACATATTTTTGTATCCTTTTTGAAAAACAAATGGAACATAAAGAACAGATTACTCTAAGCCAACTAAATGGAGAGGACTAGATTCCATCAGGTTCTTATGCAGAACAGAGGAAGAGGGAGACCTAAGTTTAAGAGACACAGAACTATGCAACATTCTCATTAAAGAACAGGCATTTATGAACAGTCCAATGAGACATGCAGAAAGCAGATGATAGGCTCTTCAGAGAACAGAGTTCAGTGCAGGATAGGCTGATCCATGGCAACAGAAATGATAGGCGGAGCTTGTGCTCCTGAACAGCCTCACAGTTTTAGTGATGGCATAGCACCTGTTTCTCTACCCAATTGGTAGAGGATGAGCTCCAAAATGCATTGAAAGTTGCATAGCCCAAAAAAAACATGTAAGTTATATAAGCAATATTACATGATACCAAGTATGGCCATTTCTACCAAATAAAAAATAACCCTGTTATCAAATGTTGAACAGAGGTCAATTGAGCTTAAGATATCAGATCAGATATCCTGCATCAAACATTTGCCTTCCTTAACTAAACAACATTCAACATCTATTGGCATATATGCATTCACATTTAAAAAACAGTAACTAAAAAACAAAAAAATAAACTGACAAACAGGAACACATCTACAAATGTCCTTGTTTCACTGGGGGTTAGTTAGAGGGGTTACACTCCACCCTTATGTCTTAGGGAATTCAAATCAGGTGGCCATTTTGGCTGGACTGCGCAGTACAACTACTGGAATGGTGGCACAGCAATAAAAGTGGAGTGTAACAGTGTGACTGTCTTCTAGATAGGTGCTATACATTTGTTCCAACACCACAAGAAATGTTTAGGATTGAATTCATTAGCAATTTGCCTCAAACAGCAAAAAGACTATTTATGATGCATGATCTACATGTTTAGTCAATAAGGAGTCATGAATGTTATATCAGTTAGTCCCATTAACACAGTGATACTAAAAGAGGTTTAAAAGGTCTCTGGCTAAGGGCCTAGCTGTCTGATGCTGGACATGTCACTCATATGGCTACAGGTCTGACAGTTGGTGTAAAACATCTGTCCACTCTTGTCACCGCCGAGCAGTGGCTCTCAAAGGGTTCCCTTCAGTTGCACAAGAGGAAATAAAACAAAACTCCTTCTAATGTTTTTTTTTCCTTTGTATTTTACTTGTTGACCTCATTTTGTTCTATATTAATATAATTTATTTCAATTTCCCTTTACTGGGTTGTTATTTACTAGCACACTCTAAAAGGCCAACAGAGACTGGCTTGAGGTTTCAGGCCTCTAAACAGTTAGCAGCTAATTCTGAAACGGATGCAGGTTCTGATGCTAGACCGAGCCAGACCCCTATCAGAGTCAGCCGCTTTGTTGTAGCTTAGCGGTTAGCCTTAGCGAGCCCTGTGAGAGCCAGGCCCGGGGATGTGTATGAGCTGAATGAGCAAGGCAGAGTTTGGGAAGGAGGGGGGGGTGGGCTGTGGGAGGGGGAAGGGGAGGGGGGTTTGGGGACACCTCCACTCTGCTGAGGGGACAGCTTGACTAGCGCCCCCCAGTGGTACCTGTGTTCTCCAGTAGGGTCTTTGGGGTGTTGGGTCTATTAATGATCTCTATCAGCTGGTGCAATACCACAGCAACGTATGGCTGCATGTCTGCACCTGGAGGCACAAGAGGAGAGAAACTCATTAGCCTTGGTGTGTGTGTGTGTGTGTGTGTGTGTGTGTGTGTGTGTGTGTGTGTGTGTGTGTGTGTGTGTGTGTGTGAGTGTGCAAATGTGAAGGTAAGAGAGAGGCATCAGGGAGTGTGTATTAGCAAAGCTCTGCCAACCTAAAGGACACAGTTTTTTTTACAGGGGCAATATTGCCAAAAATCTGACAAAAAACAATAGAGGCCTCCTCACCCATCTGAATGGATATCTCCCCGATAGCCCAGGTTGCATTGTTGCACACAGAGATCAGTTCTGGGTTCAGGTTTGTCCCCAATATGGGCATGAAATCCGCTGAAATACAAACACAACACAAAACATTATTTTCATCAATCTTGTTGATGTGTAAGTGTGGAGGTCAAGTATGTAGTAGTCTGTTCTGAATGTGTGTGTTCCCTGTCTCTAAATGTGTGCGTGAGGGAAATGCAGAGAGTGAATGATGACATACCGATGCAAGATTTGACGTGCTGGAAGCAGGCTTTAGTGAGGTCTCCCAGCAGGGCAAAAGAACTCTGCCGAACCTCGGGCATTTTGTCCTAAAATCATTAGAACAGTCTAAGCTTGAGTCTGCCATGTTGAAACACACAGAAATTTGACTCACCTCATGACATATAGTTACTGTAGGACAAGATAGCTACAGATAGATGTCAAAGCCTATATTCAGTCCCTTATACGTGCGTAAGCAGACACTAAGACAGAGTAAACTATTCTCTAAATACATGCAACCTAAAACCGAAACAATGAGCACAGTCAAAATTAGGTCACTGGAGCCAAACTATGGTTTGTGTCTACCGCCATGCCTACGTTGAAACAAAACCATATTCAAGGCTACAGTAGGTGTAAGTAGTCAGACAGTCATATAGTTGGACACTCTCTATGGTTACCTGCATACACTGGTACATGAGGGTGAGGATGTTGCTACGGGCGACCAGCTGTTCGATGTTGCCGCCCAATCCCTCAGCCAATCCACTGAGAAGATCCAGGGCCACGATCATGAAGTCCTTATCAGGGGCCTCGTACATATCCGGCTGGGATTGATGCAACTGGAGGGAACAGAGTGGCCAGGCTTTGAGAAGAAGAGTGTGTGCAGGTGTGTGGCCATTTGTGTGTGTGTGTGTGTGTGTGTGTGTGTGTGTGTGTGTGTGTGTGTGTGTGTGTGTGTGTACTCACCATGGCCTGAGCGAGGGTCTTCTGCACCAGGTTAACACAGCGCTGATACACAGGCTCACAGTAGGGTAGGAAGCCACTCTGAAGGGCAGTGGCCACGGATGAGAGACACTGAGGGGGGGGTTGGGGGTTGAAAGAGTCAGACAAACAGACAAGGAAAATCAAGTATAGTAAGACAGAAACCATTTCACAGACGTGTGTGTAACTGACTTCCAAGAAGGTGTTGTGGGGTGTGTGTGTGTGTGTGTGTGTGTGTGTGTGTCTACACATACCTCAAGCAGTGGGAAGAGGTCTTTGTCCTCATCCTTCAGTTGGTTCCATTTCTGAATCAGTGGCGGCATCAACATCTGGATGTATTCCTACAAATGTGCACACAAACCAAAATCCAAACCAAACCAAGATAAGGAAGTTCTTCTGTTTTATTTGTGTGTGAGAGAGAGTGTGTGTGTGTGTATGTGTGTATGTGTGTGTGTGAGAGAGAGTGTGTGTGTGTGTGTATGTGTGTACGCGGGTGCATACCGGTTTGTTGAGGTGATGTCCCACAGAGTCTGCAAGTGTTCCTATTGCGTCGTAGAGGATGAGCAGATTCTTGTGCTGGTATTTGCTAAATGCGAACACCAGCGTGTCCAGGATGTAGGCCAGGTACGGCACTAACTCTGTGCACGCCTCCTCCTCCAGGGTTGCAAATGCACTGAGAGAGAAAGAGAGAGAGATAGAGAGGGAGAGAGAGAGAGGGATAGAGGAAGAAATAGAGGGAGAGAGAGAGACTTTTCAGGACTTGACTAACGTGATTCCTACAATGTATCACACTGTTCATATTTGTTCTTAAAACACATTACAACACACACACAAACACACACTCATTCCCTCTCATCGTGACCACTTGCACCCTCTTGTTGTCATCCAACATGCATTTGAACACACAAACACACACACACACCTGCAGGCTGCTTCCTGCACCCTCTTGTTGCTGTCCAGGATGCGCTTGAGCAGCTCGGTCATGAGGGGCTTGAGGTATTGGTCAGGCGGCTGGCTCACCACCCAGTGGGCGTAGCGACTCAGCGTCCAGCAGGCGATGGAGCGGACCAGCGCCTTCTTATCCGACAGACACTGAACCAGGTGGGGGATCAACTCAGGGAGGTAGGCAATCATACCCTGCATACACCCTAGACAGGAGAGAAAACGGTGTGAATGTGTGTGTGTGTGAGAGAGAAAGAATCAGGTGGGGGATCAACTCTGGTAGAAAGGGGATCATAACCGGCATACAACCTAGACAGCAAAATGTGTGTGAGTGTGAATGTGTGTGTGAAATGGCCCCCAACATGAGTATGCCAGACTCCTTGACATTCCATTCATGAGGGAACAGCAGCTAAGTGTGTTTGTGTATGTGCAAGCGTGTATGTGTGTGTGTTTGTGTGTGTGTGTTACCTTCTGCGATGGCTCCCAGCACCAGGACGCCGGACTCCTTGACGACCCACTCCTGGTGGAACAGCAGCTCCTTCAGCAGAGGGAGAATGGGTAGCAGCAGTTCATCACGGAACACGTTTGCTAGAACGTCTAACGCAGCTGCAGAACACTTCCCTGCAGGACGACAGGGAATCGGGGAAGGGGACGGATGAGGGGAGGAAAGGAGGGGGTGAGAGATTCCAGTCAGGGAGTGTGTTTGACTTGTGTACACTCAATCATGTAATCTATGTGTATATGTGTGTGTACACTCAAGTTGCAGTGAGTGATGGTCTAGTCTGAGTCTAGCCTAACGTGTGTGTGTGTGTGTGTGTGTGTGTGTGTGTGTGTGTGTGTGTGTGTGTGTGTGTGTGCACCTACTTAGGTTCCAGTCAGAGATGGTGTCGTCGTCATCCAGGTCGTCATCATCATCCTCTTCATCTTCGATGCCGTCGCCCTCGTGTTGTTGAGCTACGGTGCGTGAGCGGTGGAATCTTGGCCGGATGTCCTGCTCGTTATCAGGGATGGCCTCATCCTCCTCCTCCTCCACATCACCCTGGCAACAGCACACAAACACACACACACACACACCTCTGTGTCACATGGACCAAGCTATGGACAGAAAAGAGAGAGGGTGAAAGAATGTGTGTGTGTGTGTGTGTGTGTGTGTGTGTGTGTGTGTGTGTGTGTGTGTGTGTGTGTGTGTGTGAGTGAGTGAGTAAAAGAAAGAAAGAAAGTAAGAAAGAAAGAAAGGGTGAGCGAGACGAGCGTACCTTCAGGAGAATGATGTCAATCTCTGAGTATCTCATCCCATTCACCAGCACTGGAGTCAGCCTGCAGGAACGATACAGCATGAGATTCACCACGGCAAAACAGACAACAGTCTTACGGTTAAACAGCAAATACTCCAGTAGCAGCCTACAGGTTGAGTATGAAGTATGAAGTATAGGCGCCAATACTTTCTTCAACGGTTTCTGGCTAATTTGACCATGAGGAGCACAACTAGGGTGCTGTCATTTACTGTAACCCGAGCGAACATCGAGATTTTGCCACGCCCTTTTTGGGCGCGTCCAGCGCATCTGTATCTCAGCTTCTGAAGGTCATAGACACTTGAATTTGGTCTCAAAATGACCGGAATACGTATGTTTATATATGCACTATGAAGGTTTCTAATCTCTTTAAAAAAAAAAAACTTTACTTTTCGAGATATTCAAGAAAAAAACGTTGTTTTGTATTCGCGAGGGAGCAAAAAGTACTCCCCTAGCAGACTCAAGTTGAGTATGCATTATGAACGGCACGACTTTTCTCAACTGTTTCTGGCTAATGGTCAAATTAGCCAGAAACCGTTGAGAAAAGTCATGCCGCTCATACTTCATACTCATTCTATTGGCTGCCACTGGAGTAAAAACTAAAATGTGAACAAAAATATGAACGTGAACGTGAAGAACAGACAACCTACATGTTGAGGTGTGGGTGTGTATGTGTGTGTGTGTGTGTGTGTGTGTGTGTGTGTGTGTGTGTGTGTGTGTGTGTGTGTGTGTACTCACTGCGAAAGGTGTCCACACAGCACATCCTTACACACGGGCTGCTCTGCGAGTGTGAGCCAGAACTCACAGGCCTCCAGTGCCACATTCTCATCCTGGTCCTGTGTTCGCAGCAGCATGTACTAAAACACAGGAAGAGAATAGCATTTAGAGGCATGCTACTGTGCTGGGGGAGGGGAGGTGACATACTGGGCAGCCATTTTGGAATAAGCCTCTTGATGTCGGGTGTAGCTAAGGAGGTGTTGAGGACTACAGCCTAGGTATATGTGTGCATGTGTGTGTGGTGTGTAAGTGTGTGCGTGCGTCTGGCGTGCGTGTGTGGTGTGCATAACTGTACTGTTTGAGTATGTATACTGTATATGTGCAAGTGTGGTGTGTGTGTGTGTGTGTGTGTGTGTGTGTGTGTGTGTGTGCGGTGTGTCTTACCTCAATGATGCTGTGCATGTGAGGGATCAATCTGTCCATGCGCACCTCCAGCAGCATGACCAGAGCCCTGCACACGTTCTTCCTCACTTCTGGCTCCTCATCCGTCGCCAGGGCAAACAGATTCTACAAGAGAGAGGGGGAAAACACAGAGGTGTCTGTGTGTATGTGGGTGTGTGCATGTGTGTGCTTCTCTGTCTGTCTCTCTGTAAAGAGTACAGTCAACATTCACCTTTGAACTTTCAACTTTTCCACACTTTTTTTCAATCTATGATTTATCTATGAAATACACAAATACAAACAGGCCAAATAACAAGAAAACATAACCTGCATTAAGACTAGTCTGTTTGACCGCACAGACAGTAAGTATAAAGCATATGCTTGATATCAACAGCTACATCTCTACCTGTATCTCATTCCATCAGGCAGAATAGCCACTCTACTGCATGTACTGTATGTGCCAGTGGAACTAGCAGGCCCTAGACTGCCCCCGATGGCAGAGTGAGGGATAGGCACAGAGGATGACAGATGCCCCCAGCTGGCATAGTGGGGGCTTGGCTCAGGGTGTTAGTTTACCTCAATGAACGGGTCTATACTGAGCATCAGAGCCTGGGTACGGCTGATGATGAACTGGTTAACACAGGCGATGGCATGAGACCTGAGACAGAGAGAGACGGAAAAACATAAACAGAAAGAGAGATAGATAGAGAGAGAGAGAGAGAGGGAGAAAGATGAAACATTATAAACATTTCTAAAAGACACAGACTAAGCAACTATAGAAAACGTCCTAAGACTATGAGTTAAACATGCAAAGAAAGGACAGGCATAGGGGGGTGTCGGAGTACCTTATCTTGGGGCTGCTGTGTTTGAAGAACTGGAGGAACTTAGGGATCATGACGTTGAGGGGCCGGTCCAACATGTCGCTGTCCAGGACTTCAGCGGAGTCCTCACAGATCTTCTGCAGTGCTCCAAACGCCCCCTGCAGGAGAAAGGAGAGCACTACATGTTACCTACTGCATGTCAGCCAAACCAATTGCACATCACTCTCTACAGTAATCAAATACTCCACAGCCTTGGGCCCAGATGGGGTATCCACAACGAAACACAGATTTAATAACACATAATAAAAACATTCCAGCTAACAATTTTAGTAGAATGTTCATGCTGTATGTGTCCTATTTCTATCATCTATCTGGTTCGGCCTTGCTCATAAATGTTCTGCCCTGTTGTTTTGTCTCATAGCAACAGATGGAACTGGCCACTAGCAACTGTTCTCGGCGAATCAAATCACATCACAGACCATGACCAGCACATGAGCTCAAGGACTCAAGTTTTTATTCAAGTATCTGGATCGCATGAATATATATTGAAAAACATAAACATATCATCTGTTGAGACCACTGTCTTGCCAAAACCCATGCTGGGTTGACACTATTATTGACACTTTTTAAATGTGTCAAATTCAAAGTCAATTTAATTTAACCCATGGAAAGATGCTCTTTACACTAGACTGTTCAAATAAGACAGGCATTCCCATTAGGACCCACAGTAGAACATAAGACCCTAAACAGACCCTGAAAGCAAAGAAAACCTTTCGTGAAAATAATGTAATCAAAACAAGGGGCTCCAATACAAACCCTGATGTCACCTCCTAATACACCACCCATCAAACCAGTAAAATGATTACAGTATTCCTTAAAATGTCTCTATAACAGCTGGGCCTTAATCCTATTTGCCTTCCTGGCTGTAATGGTGCTTACAAGAAGAGTCATCATGGCCCGTGGGGGCAGTCAGCTCATCTGACTCTGGAATGACTTCACAGAGTGAGAAGAGCCAGACAGATCCAGACAATCACAATCCCGAGTCAGGAAATGGGCCCAGACAACATGACGATGCAAAGTTCATTAACCAGACAGACAGTCAGTCAGATATCTCCCCTCCCAGCTCTGCCTGTCAGTCTGTGTTAGTGCAGCAAGACCAAGACGGCACATTTCAGAGAAGCAGGCATCTGACGGATGTGGTGTGAGTGAGAGAGAGAAGATGAGGGAAGTTTGTGAGCAATTAATTCACATTTAATTAATGAACTACTTGCAACACAGCAGGTGCCTTTATCGAAAACAACATACCCCTAAAGGGGTTTTCCACCACTGTGTGTGTTCCCTTGGTAATCACACCCAGGACACTGGTGGTTTATCAGTTGAGCAACTGGAACACCAAATCATTAATACCACCAATTCTTCATGGCCATTAGACTCCAGAAATACTAACAGTGTCCACACCCAGCTACACTCAATGAGCCTCAGGATATGATCATCCCTTGACTTCACCATAACCACAAGGGAGCAGCACCTCCAGGGAGGGGGGCAAACCTCTGCCATGTTCAAACCCCCCCCCCCTTCCCAATCACTGGCATAATGCATGGTAACCTCTGGCCACATAAACACACACACACACACACTCGTGTCAAGGCCTGCCACCGACCCTTGCTGCCATAAAAGTGTTGCAGCGGTGCGCCTAAATAAAACCATCAGGGGCGCTCTGTAAATGTGTAGGCCTGTGTGTGTGTGTGTGTGTGTGTGTTAGAGTGTGTGTGTATGCTGTGTAAATGTGCAGGCCTGTGTGTGTGTGTGTGTGTGTGTGTGTGTTAGAGTGTGTGTGTATGCTGTGTAAATGTGCAGGCCTGTGTGTGTGTGTGTGTGTGTGTGTGTGTGTGTGTGTGTGTGTGTGTGTGTGTGTGTGTGTGTGTGTGTGTGTGTGTGTGTATGCACTGTAAATGTGCAGGCCTGCAGCTGCTCCTGGGCTTTTTATAGAGCACGGACGGGGCCACACGGCCAGCGGGAAGGATGTACCAACCCAGGGGCCACTCACAGGTCGATGCAATTTAACACAAGGATGCATGGGTATGCATACCCCCCCCACAAACACACACACACACACACACACACACACACACACACACACACACACACACACACACACACAACCACACACACTTACACACACACACACACTTTCTATTCTAATCTATGGACAACCCCGAAGACATTTGACACGCGGGCGGAGATATATGCGTGAAATTGTGTGTGTGTGCTTGAGAAATAAAAAAAGAGACAAAGAGCATGCAGGGCTTTCTATGCCATAAAATGACTTATCATACGGCTCTTCAGAACGTTCCAAAAAGCCCCGTTGATTTGAATGGGCCATCCCCAATGTTCGCAGGTACTTATTTTCATATAATGACCTGCATATAATGACCGCTGTGCTGTCAATGGCAACGGGTTTTGTGCCTCTGATATAGGTCTTTCGTATCATTCCCCAAGTATTCCACACACTAACTTATCAATGGAGTTTCAGCAGACGGTTGAGCAGCTGTGTTCTAAAGAATGTTCAACGTCTTTGGCGAACTATTTCTCTGCTTTTTAACACTACGTATAGTAACAAATACATTGTAAAAAGACACACTGTGTTAAGTGTATTTGTTTTTTTGTTTTGTTGTGGCAAGTAACCGTATAATAAGCGGGATAATGTATAGAACGCAGGTCCTTATCGGAAAATAAGTCCCTTCAGGGCGAAGCAAGACACCTCCGCTTCGCGTCGGTGTCCGGTTCACCCTGTCGGGACTTATTTTCCGATAAGGACCTGCGTTCTATACATTATCCCTTACAAATTCAGTACAAATTGCAATCCGAATCAGTAATTGAGTTGATTTCCCTTTATGGCAGTCAGGTACTTTGCTCAAACAGCCACACAGCCTGGCCATAGAGGGGGGTAGGAAACATGCTGTTCCCCCACTGCGACCAATGACCAGTAGAGACTGAGCTGCACTTCCTGATACAAAGCACAAAATATGAGGATGTTAGGAGAAACGATTTTAAAAAGACTGGCTGAGCTTCTGCTAGCGAGCAGTGAGAGGCTTTTATACCTCATTAGAGTGGAGAAAATGAGGAATGCCGCATAATACGTGACTTCCTGCCATAAATAGAGGGACAGCCGATAAATGTACATACTTTCATACGTTCAATACGTTTATATATATCATGTGTATATATATTGCCATGTTAATATCCTGCTTTCTTGATGATCATTTATTTTATTTTATTTTTTTCCACTTTCCCTTATGATCTTGTATCTTGTGAAAACAGAGTACACCCACAACCCAAATGCTTTGGCAATACTGAAGAATGTTATGGTCATGCCAATAACGCTTCTTTTGAAATTGAATTCGAGAGAGAGAGAGTCTGAGCGAGTAACCGTGCACGCATGCAATCATAATTTTCTGTCAATGGCCAGCCATGTCTGTCTCATACCATTATATCCTCCAGTGACAGAATGAACATGCATTGATAGAATAAATAAACCAATACCTGTGTTCATTGGTTAATGAACGTAGCGGTTCTTTGAATAGTCATTCATATCGAGATATCACCATGGACGCATGTTTTAGGTGTATATGGGATTATAATCACTGATAAATTAACACACAACGCACACAAATAGTGCTTGAAAGTGTGACCAAAATCGCCTCCTTGAATTTAGTTAAACTCAAACACACCCAGCAAAAGTTGAAACGTTTATTGCAAGTGGGGACCCAGCTCTCAAGCAGAGGCAAACCCTTAACAAAAAAAAACACACAAAATGTTTATACTACTCAGTGATTATTTCAGTGGAAAGTGTTAAGTGTTAGGCTGAGGCCTGCTGGTAGAAGACAGCACCTGTGTAGACGAGTTCCTCAAGGGCATACATAACAGAGCTTGTTTGGGGAAAAGCACCTGCGCAAGGCTGACTACCTTATCTCTCAGCCACGGAATGCCCAGCTTTTATATACAGCCGCGGAAAAAATTAAGAGACCACTTCAAAATTATCAGTTTCTCTGGTTTTACTATTTATTGGTATGGGTTAAAGTAAAATGTACATTTTTGTTTTATTCTATAACCTAGTGGCAACATTCCTACCAAATTTCAAATAAAAATATTGTCATTTAGAGTCCAATTTTCAGCTTTGCCCAACACATGGTCATCTGATGGTTAGACGGAGACCTGGAGAGGCCTACAAGCCACAGAGTCTTGCACCTACTGTGAATTTGGACTCATCAGAGAAGACGAACTTAGAAGAACCTCCAGTCCGCTTTGGTTCAATCCTTATGGTCTTTTACAAACCTCAGCCAGGCAAAGTACAACGTTGTCCCGGAAGAAAAACTTGCTTCCTTTTGCTCTGACAATGTTCCCCAACTCTGAGAAGTGTTTTTTCCAGCAGGGCAATGCTCCATGCCACACAGCCAGGCCAGTAAAGGTGTGGATGGAGTACCACCAGATCAGGACCCTGTCATGGCCAGCCCAATTTCGAGACCTGAATCCCATAAAAAAACTCTGAAATGTAATCAAGAGGAAGATGGATGGTCACAAGCCATGAAAAGAAGCCGAGCTGCTTGAATTCTTGCGCCAGGAGTAGCATAAAGTCACCCAACGGCAATGTGAAAGACTGGTGGAGAGCATGCCAAGACACATGAAAGTTATGATTTTAAATCAAGGTTATTCCACCAAATATTGATTTCTAAACTCTTCCTAAGTTAAAGCATTAGTATTGTGTAGTTTAAAAATGAATATGAGCTTGTTTTCTTTGCATTATTCGAGATCTGAAGACACTGCATCTTTTTTGCTATTTTGACCAATTGTCATTTTTCTGCAAATAAATGATCTAAATGACAATACTTTTATTTGAAATTTGGTAGGAATGTTGCCAGTAGGTTATAGAATAAAACAAAAATGTACATTTTACTTTAACACATACCAATAAATAGTAAAACCAGAGAAACTGATCATTTTGAAGTGGTCTCTTAATTTTTTCCGCGGCTGTATATACAAACAGTAAGAGAACTGGTAACCAAAGAAGAACTTAAGAAAGTAATACAAAAAAATCGTTTCGAAAAAGTTTGTCTACACGACTAATTCTAATACTAATTTCCATTAAACTTAGTCTAAACCCAGTGAAACTCCCATCCAACTGGTGCAGTTTTCAGCTTCACAAACGCTTGTAAAACATCAGAGAGAAATAATATGTAAAGATCATGCAACTAAATTGCTTGGGTGGTTGCCAAGAAGCCACTCCACTATATGAATGACATCCACAGAATTGGAATGCCAAACACGTGTGTGTACACACACACACACACACACACACACACACACACACACACATATACACACACACGCACGCACACACACTTAACACATGCATGTACAGACACAGCCCCTTTAACAAGAGAAAGCATATGTTGCTGGACAGGAATGTTCCAGAAAGGTAGAAGTCAAATGTTATGGTCCTTGGTAAGACGTGAGAGCTTGAGCTTTCTAGAACAGCTAAGCTCTTGGAAAGATGCAGCTGGTAACAGAATGGTGAAAAGCTTTGAATTAAAAACCCAAATTAAGTCCTCTTTTTAAATGGGAAACATTTTCATTCAACTACATACCAAGCGCTCACTTTATTTATGTATAACATTTTAAAAGGTATGAGACATTAAACGATACTTAAGGGGTGTTAGCCAAACCATATGCGCTACCGGACAAGCACTCAAGCACAGCAACAGTAAGCAGGTCCTGACCTACTGGGCAAACGCTGCTGGATCAGTGCCCAAGGCTGACTCAATGCGCCGCTGCTTTCAAGCTAGATAATTGCTTAAGGTAAACTGATTCTGAAGAGGCACAAACCAACAAGCTTCTTAGTAGCAAATCATAGCTCACATGAGAAACGTTTGTGTTTCTCAACCCATGGCTACACAGAAGATCCATTAGAACATTAAGAGGAAAATAGAGAGTGAATGTGTGTGTGTGTGAGTGCGTGCCAGACTAGATGGCCGAACCAAAATGAATAGTGAGTCATGTTATGGCCATCTTCTCTAGTACTGCCACTGGACTTCAAATCCATATAATTAAATTACATTCTGAAGGTCAGACTTAGTGTTTCAAACAGGCAAGCATGACACAGACAGGGGGGGGAGAGAGAGTGTGTGTGTGTGTGTGTGTGTGTGTGTGTGTGTGCATGTGCGTGTTCTTGAGGGAGAGCCTCTGAGAGTTGAGGAGTTGGATAAACCTTTGCTCAACATTCCTGCAATCACAACTCTGAGGTTCCTCTAGATGACCCAAATCCTCCCCCCTGCAGTGTGTGTGTGTGTGTGTGTGTGTGTGTGTGTCTGTGTGTTATCGATATGTATGCTGCTATATCGATATGTAACCAGTGACTTCAGAGTTCATTGTTTGCTTCAGTGAGTGTGCAAGTGTTATGTGTGTACACATGTGTACGAGTGTGTATACTATGTATTTTGGGTGTGTGTCATCATGCCCATCTCCTAGAGTACTTTTTGATTAACGCCAACATCTGCACTGTTCCCCCCACACAGAAAATATTTCATCCCCACAGTACAGTTCCATCAATCACATTATACACACACACACACACACACACACACACACACACACACACACACACACACACACACACACACACACACACACACACACACACACAGCTTTATTTACTGCTGGGAACCATCCAACACTGCAAAGCACCATGGGAAGGCCCACGCTATTTTAGGAGCCTGTTTCAAGGGAGTGTTTACCCACAATGCAGCGGTGACATGATAGCGGAGTGGAATGTACAGGACTATGCATAAATCACAGCACAGGTAACAGACCTTCACAATCTTCTTACACCCTTCTATGAGGCTTCCGTTAAAACTTTGCAAATGTAAATTATATACCATCTCCCATTTCTTCCAAAAGGAGGTACAAGGGTTAATGTTTGTTTGTTTAGGTTATTTACTGGTGAAGTGGCACAACAGAAGCGTGGAGGTGCTGCCCGGTGTCATGAGCTTTGACCAAGAGTCAAATAAATCATCAGCAAATATCATTAACTGATGGAGACCTTCAAATAGACAGGGAAACCTTGAAGTGACACAGTGATCATCTAGCATATAGATGTCCTTACACACACACACACACACACACACACACCCTGAAGGTTTAATTTACGCTCCACACTGTGCACAAGGCCAGTGGACATAACTCAGTGTAATGAGACCACGCCTGGACATGTGTGTGCCTGAGACACACTCACGCACACACTCACACAAAGAGAGACAGAGAATGAGGGTGAGGGGGAGCCCTCCTAAACGGCCACTAGTTGACAGGACACAGTTGAGTTTAGTAAACAGCCCCATCAGGTCCACCGCATCACTCTCTCTCTCACACAACACTGTGACATTTCTAAAACAAACCAAAGGCACAACCACTGAGGATTCCCTTGTGCTGATGTGTACCTCTAAATACAAACAGGCAGGGAAAATATATCCAAATCTACACAAAAGACTAATGCTTTGGCATTGAATGATGGTCTTGCCAATAAAAGAGAGAGAGAGAGAGAGAGAGAGAGAGAGAGAGGGAGAGAGACAGAGAGATGACAGGGTGAGGGTATGAGTTTTCAAGAAACAAAAGGAACTCCATTTGAAGACTCTTAATAGCGGTGATGTGTAAAGCTAATGGAAGACCGCTAAAAGCTATACACTGAACAGGGGAGAATCATACTAAACAGCTACCTCGGAACTGCTAAATGCCTCTGAACTGCTAAATGCCTCTGAACTACTAAATGCCTCTGAACTACCAAACAGCGACCTCTGGACTACTAAATGCCTCTGTACTACTACATGGCTGCCTCTGAACTACTTAACTTACTATGTTTCACTTTAGCATTCCATCCATTCACACGGTTCCACCCAATCAGGAGCCTCTGGTAAAACTGCACTATGGTGTCACCTCAAACCCTTTCCAAAACCACATAAAGCTTAGTGGGACACTTATATCTGAGAGGATATTGATACTGATATTGTCTGTTAGAACAGAAACAGTGTAGTGACATGCAACATCACACCCAACCCCATGTGTGTGTGTATGTGTGTGTGTGTGTGTGTGTGTGTGTGTGTGTGTGTCTTACCTCACATGTGTTATAGTCCTCTGAATCCAGGAGGAGACACAGTTTGGGAAGGAGCTCAGGCCAGTTCTGCAGCTCACCCTTTGAAGCAATAGTGGTGATCAGAATACCTAGAGGAGAAAGAAAACAAGAAAGAGAGAGGGAGAGAGATCCAGAAAAACGAGAGAAAGCACAGAAGGGAGAGTGAAAAAGGGAGAGAGACAGAAACAAAGAGAGAGAGAGAGAGAGAAAGAGAGAGAGAGAGACCATGTTCTGTAAGTATGAGATTAGTGTTAAACGTGTGTTTCTCTAGCTTCCTCTGGATGTGTGAGAATGCTCACAAAAGAAAGCATGTGCTCAGCTCTAATGTAGTCTGTGCACAATCAAAGCTCTCAGATCATAATGTAGTCCGCACAGTCAAAGCACTAAGATCATAATGTAGTCCGCACAGTCAAAGCACTAAGATCATAATGTAGTCCGCACAGTCAAAGCTCTAAGATCATAATGTAGTCCGTGCACAATCAAAGCTCTAAGATCATAATGTAGTCCGTGCACAATCAAAGCTCTAAGATCATAATGTAGTCCGTGCACAATCAAAGCTCTCAGATCATAATGTAGTCCGCACAGTCAAAGCTCTCAGATCATATTGTAGTCCGTGCACAATCAAAGCTCTCAGATCATAATGCAGTTTTTCATGTAGTCAAAGCTCTAAGATCATAATGTAGTCCGCAGTCAAAGCTGTAAGATCATAATGTAGTCCGTTCACAGTCAAAGCTCTAAGATCATAATGTAGTCCGCAGTCAAAGCTCTAAGATCATAATGTAGTCCGTTCACAGTCAAAGCTCTAAGATCATAATGCAGTTTTTGATGCAGTCAACGCTCTCAGATCATAATGTAGTTTTTGGGGCACAGTCAAAGCTCTCAGATGACAATCCTGTCATCCGTGCATCGTACAAACTAACACATCAAGAGAGCAACTGAGCTGCATTCAGATGGAGGGTAGTTCCCTCTTTACTTTTCAGCTATGGCAGCCAATGTTAAAGTATTAATAATACAATTGCTGGAGGATTTTGTAGATATCACTATGAAATAAATGTAAAAAAATCAGAGGCAAGCATCTGAAACTCAAACTGCCCATATCACTCAGATATGTCTAATTTAACGGAACAGAACTTCCTCTTTGTGTTACATTGGAAATATCAATATTAATCTCCATGGCAACAGAGAATGATGGCAAGATGGCAACCATACATAATAGACAATGCCAAATGACCAAAGGACTACCAGGTGAATTAATAATTGTGTCATGGCAATATCACCGCTACAAAACACCATACCACAAAACACCATGCCACTAAACAGTCCGACAGTACAGAGCCTTGGGCTGAATGTGTTTTCTTTAAGGGGTTTGACTGTTGACCTGCTGTCTGTGTTTACCAACTATATGGGGTTGTGAGCCAGTGTAATTGTCACTGCTAGCTTCCCCTCCTCAGTCACAGAGTGGGGGTAATGTTTGCCATATTGATTTTACTGATTGCCTTCTGTCGATCTTGTCTCGTCGGCAGAGGACCGCCCTGATAGTGTGATAAGCTGGCGCTGAGAGCTTTAGAGAGGATCCCAAGGCCAGAGAGAAGTAATTGTCAAAACCCTGAGGCTTCCTAAGGTAACAGCCACATGACCACAGATCATCTCTGCTAGCGAGCATCAAGAAGGCTTTAAAGCCTACACCACATTCACCAGACCCGTTAAGACCCCCAAAAAAACAGGCCTAAACTTCCTAATGTGCTTAATTAGATTCAGTTTGTCGCCTCTTTATTCAAAATGCATTTAGTCCTGAACTGAGCCCGACCCTTAAACTGGAAACCTTGTTTGCCTGATGTCCGACCGCTGCTCTTAAAACCATATATGTTATACAAATAGATACCATAGATAATGCATCTGGTCCTGATCTGGGTAAGTACAACTGTGTTTTGTTTTTGTTCTAGTTGTACTACTTTGTCCTCTGATTTCACTCACCTCTACCCTTTGGTTAAAACAGTGTGCCAATCATCAATCCAAATCAATGACACCAAACCTAAAGCAGCATTTTAACCATTTCTGAAACCAGCCTTTGCCTCACTGGTCAATAAGATCTGGCAGCCAGACTTCATAATTCATTTGTAAGTGCAGTGGACTTATTTGTACAAATCGCTACGAGTTGTGCATGGGGCTAAGATTAGGCTTAGGCTTTCATTTAGTAACATCTAATAATATATGTCTCTCTGAGTAGTTCATAGTATAATTTACTACACACATGGGGCTAGGGTTAGGGTTTATTACTATGTAATAATGTGTGTTTATCTAAGTTCATAACACTATTTATTACTCAGGTACATTAGTATAGTTAGAGAAATAAGGACTCAATATGAAATGGAGCTGGTCTTTGGTTGAATTGTTTGGTCTCTGGAAGGGGTCATGGGGTAGATATGGGCTAAGCTATGCTTTTTTGGAGGTGGGAATTCACCCTGTGAAGGTTCTCCAGCTTTGAAAACTGGACACATAAGGCCAGTACTCACCCACAGTGGCCCGAATGAGGGGCGAGGTGTCACCAATGTTCTCCAGGCACTCGTTCTTGATGAAGTCCGATACGCCGTTGGGGAAGTTCTGGTAGTGGGCTTTGACATTGTTCTTTAGGATGAGTCCACTCAGAGAACGAGTGGGCTCGTCTGGATGGAGGGAATAAAAAAGGGAGAGAGTAGCAGACAAAAGCATGTTTAATAATGGCTCATTCAAACCGACACAGGACAGTCGTAGTCTGGTGTGTTTACTGAATCAGCACAGTGCAGTCGTAGTCCGGTGTGTTTACTAAAGCGGCACTGTGCAGTCGTAGTCTGGTGTGTAAGTAAATCGGCACGGTGAAGCCGTAGTCTGGTGTGTTGGTAAATCGGCACAGTGCAGTCTTCTACAATGTTACACATCAGTTCTACTATCTGTTTATGGATCTACTCTTCAGACCTACTATACCTTGAATACTGACACTCAAACACACGTGTGTGTGAACAGAGAACACTCTGCTCCTGCAGACAAAGACCTCACACACAAACATACACACACACACACCCACACTGTCAGACAACTCCTGAGCTGTATCTCAGAGGGCAAAGGCCATGGTGTGACTGATACTGTTTTTTTCCTGTCCCAAGTTCCTGTTCTCATCAGTTGTTCCCACAGTACAGCAACTCTGCACACATGAGCATCACAGACATTATCCGCATCATCACCGTGAACATAAACCAACATGGGGGAGCTGTGGAGCAAGCGGTAGCATCCCAACCATATACAGGTCCAAATACACACGGGGAACCAGATTCGAATCTGACCTGGTGTTTCACTCCTCTCTCTCACTCATTTCCTGCCACTCTGTCCTACCTAAATAAACCTTTAAAAGCCCCTAAAAGAAACAAAAAAAAAATAACTCAATATGAGCCGCTGACTTGGGCGGAGACACTGCCCTCTGTACAGTAGCCCTCCACATTAACATCAGAAACGGGCATTATCAAGAAACTAATATGAGCAGCACACTTGGGAGGCGCTATTGAACACCAGCAGCCATTTAGCTGCTTGTCATTTCAGCAGCACGGAAGAAGTCTGCTAGACCGTCTGTGTGCCTGGCTAGAGTTTGACAACCCGCCTATCAGGGATTTAAAATTAGCGTGACCCATATTCTTTCGGTGATTTATCCTCTGTACATGGCGCCAAGTGAATGTACAGTACTAGGGCCTGTGAAAACTGACATCCAAGGATGTGTTCTCTAAACACAGAATAGCTACCAGCTGCTTTCTGTTAGTCCTCTTCATGAGAAGAAACAAGCAAATATCATCTCTACTCATCACAGATAGGGTGCTGCCAACGCAAAGACCAACCAAGCACCCAGCATATAACATGCATGCTATATTTCACCCTAATAATGCAAAGGGATTTGGGTGAAACTGATGTTATCGAACGGATGTAAATCAGGCAAAAGAGTTTGGAGAGCAACTGGTCTTACCTTCTGATTTTAATTTTGTAAGGACAAATATCAGGTAGTTATTGAAGTCTGGATACTGGTTGAGTTGCTCCAGTTTCTGTGGGGTGTTGTCAAGGACAGATTATACACGACAATAATACGAACATCAAATGAGCAGACTAAGTAATTGGAAGCATGGAGTGTTGGTGGTAAGTGTACAGTAGCACATTTCTTTTATGTGACAGGTAGTATGAGCCATGTATCTAGAGAGCTATCGTTAGAGGCAACCGAGTGATATCACTGTCATCGGCGAGGGTGACAGGTTTACGTCAGTGACACACTCATTACTGTCGTCTGTGTAATATCAGTCGTGGCGCATCAGTGGATTAAAATGATAAACAAAGGCTTATGATAATCTCCGGCAAACAAAAGACGTAGAACCTACACATGCCGTGTTTCAGACTATGCACTATGTCTTTCGTCGATTTGAAACAAGATGTTATTGTTTCACGGTATTGTGGTATCTATGAGCAATCAATGACAACTAGTCATGCTCCCACAAAACAAGCAATGGTGACCTCACTGATCGGTGGAATGGTGGCATCATGTTGGAAAATGTTCTTCAAAACGGCATCAATCCCATTACAGTCTAAATGTAACGTTTAGAAAGTAAAGGGGTATGAAACCTAGTTGCATGTTTGCTGACTGTGGAAGACATATTACAGCCGCAAAAATTGACAGACTTAAGCTATAACAATAGATCATGATGTCAAGGTGAAGTGAATTAGGCTATATGTTCATCGTTATATTGTGCAGACTATGGGAGGAAAGAATGTAGCTTACCTCGTAAGTGACACATAAGGAATGCCATTTCAATAAATAACGTCAATTAGCCCAAGTAACTAGTCCAGCAGAAATTCGTCGCTTATCATTTCTTTGTTATGGGCTCTGAAGAATAGTTCAGTACACCAGTCTCTGGCAAATAAATCATGCAACTCGTCATGCAAAGGGTTATCCAGCAGTCAACAGCAATTTAGGCCTAAACAGGCACCACCGTGATCAGAATCCGAAGCATTACTTTTCGAAAGGGTAAGGTAATCGCATGTGTCATCATTGGTTGTTCATAAACAGCGAAAGCTGGAACGCTAGTTAACTTGCATATCAAGCAAGCTGGATTTTCACTGCCACTGATATGCTATCGGTACAACACACATTCCTTCTTAGTCGACAGGGACAGCTATGTCATCTTGCTCAGAAATACACAGGCAACCAAGTCAATAATACTGGCATGTGAGAAAGGGAAAAATATGGAATAAATGACTAAAAAAATTAAAAAAAAATACCCCCTCCGTTTGAGAGTGGATAGACAGCTCGATCAGCTGCCCACAGGCTAGCCAACGCTGCGTTCAGTACCTTTCCTATTGTGTACAAACAGCAGGCACAATCCTGCCTTGGGCACCAAGGATACTTGTTGGACGGATCTTTGCGTTGTGGTATCCGGAGACTGGGACTCTTTCAGAAGCTGTAGAATCTGTTGAAGTCCTTGCTCGTCTGGCTTCCAATCGCACTCCATCTTAACTAGCTCTCTGTTGGTTGCTGCAGTGGCAACAGACAGTCAGACACGTTCCCGATTTAAGCCCACACGTATGTCCCGCTTTTAAGAAAACAGACGAACAGCAAACGTGCAAGAACTGCAAGATGTCTCTTGAATTACACTGCTAAACTTACCTGTAAAGGGTTTTCCTTCTAAAATGTTAAAGTCTGAAATTCACAGACATGGGCCTGACAGGAACATTCCGTTTTGCAATAAGAGCTTCTCATAGGGAGTCATGGCGCATTTGGTCACATCCACACAGCAGCGCGTCCGGGTCCTAATGCACGCCCTATTCCTGTCAAAACGTAGTGGTACAACTGAAATGCAATCATAATAGATGTTTTTTTATACCATCTCAACCACGTTTGGGATCTGGACCTTGGTCAAAGACTTTCATCAAAAACACACAACAGGCAGGACACACGCAATGGCCTTATCGGCTAACACGCGCAATAACACATGTTTCAGAAAACATGCGTGAGTGTGTGTGACAGCCAGTAGCCTGAATTGGCTTTTGTGCCTTAGTGACACAGTGTCCGGATTGCCATCTTTGTCTGTAAACTATAAACTACACCTTTAGATAATAATAATACATTTTATTTAAAGCGCCTTTCATGACACCCAAGGTCACTTCACAAACAGGTTGTGAGAATTACAAAACATCTCATAGAAATAAATAAAAATAAGAAAAATAAAAGTCAGTCAGTCAGTCCATAAGCTATGTCATTGTTTTCTCTCTCTCTATCTCTCTATCTCTCTCTCTCGCTCTCTCTCTCTCTCTCTCTGTGTCTCTCCACTTAATTAAATAGCAAAACCAGTTACAGTACAGTAATATTTGTCTGAGTTACCCACTTACTGGCCAATTTGCTCCTCAGATTTTACCATTCAAGCCCTTGAAATTACACCACCACAATGCTGTTACAGAAGAGAGGGAAGAAGCTGCAGATCATGTGCGCACAGGAAAGAGAGATGCACACATTAGATATGGTGTCCATCCCAAAGGCTAGAGACTGATGAATGCACTCAAATCATTCCATTTTCTCTGAGTGCTCAAAGAATCCTTGATGGCTTCTAATTAATCCTAGTAGGCTCCTTCCACTCAAGAACACTCAAGAAGGATAAAGTATAGGTTAATGCTAAAGCATTTAGCAGATGCTTGTATCCAACTCGTCTTAAAAAAAATCATATGGAAAAACACCAAATTAATACATAATACAAATATCAATATTGACAGCAAATAATAATAGCACAATTGACTTGACTTTTCACACTTTACCCTTACATGTGTAACACACTTACACATTATATATTAACAAAGCTATACAAGAGGTCACCAAATCCAAATATTGTTCAGTGTTTCAATTAGTGTAGTTTGTTGTTTTCATATTTAAAACATTTGACGCCATCCTTTTTCCTGTTAGGACACTAACAATCCAATTACTGCCTATATCCATGTGGCTTGAGACATACAAATAACACAGCCCTTCATGTAAGTGTTTGGATGGAACCTTCTGAGGCAGAAGTTCTCTAAAACAAAAGTGAATGTGAAGAGTTCATTACAGTCATGCCTGTCATCAGGGGGGTAATTCTCACCAGTCTAAACATGGTAGCATGGTGTTAACTCCAGTGAATATTTCAGGAGTGATTCTCTGGACTTGAAACAAAAGTGTGTGTGTGTGTGTGGTGGAGGGGGGGAATAAAAAAAATTATGCTCTCAGCACACCTTTTTGACATAATAAGGACGTTTTCTTGCTGACGTCAAAAGGCACCACAATGACCCTTGGGACATGTAACAGCAAGCCACATGATTCTTCTCATGATGGAGTGTCTGGAGGGTGAGGTCTCTATAAGGAACTTATTTAGTTCATATCAGTCTGTGTATATTTTTCACTTAAAAGAACAGCTGTGGTAACTTATAACATACTTGAGAAAGTGGAAGCTGATGTTCTGAGATGAAGAAAATGTGTTGGATATCACTTTCAACCTATGTCAGGCAATTGCATTGGCGCCAGCACGTGTTTATCATATTGTCTTTCAAAGCTCTGCGATCAAGTTCACAAGTCCAATAAAAAAAAACTCTGTTAGGTGACATTTTAATGTGCATTTTAACCATTCGTATAAGAAATCCTGACTTAAAACGCTTGGAATTCGCATAAACCGAATACCGAACCGAGTTCCATGCGCTGGGAGGTGAATTAATGCCGGATTCGCATAGGGTAGCCATATAATGTAACTAAGGCTGATTTTTCGCATTAATGAGCAATGGTATTATATGTTTACCTTAAAGCTACAAAACGTTACGTTTTGATCGCATAACTGTCCACAACGCTTCCCTTAATTAGGAGAGTGTCTCTTTTTAATTCGCATAACACAGAGGATGGGAACGCGCACAGACTCATTTCCTAGCAGAATTTTCATGATGCGCTTAAAATATGCGAATGAGTTTGATGGAAACTCAGCTACAGACTAGACTTAACCGAATGGTTCGTCTGGAGCGCGTGGAATGCAGCAGCTGCCTTCTGCTCCGCAGTCGGCTGATCCCTCGCGGCTGACAGATCAAAGCTCATGAACATTCCAAGACTCCATCCCTCAGCTCCTCCGCAGCGGAAACGAGATACACACGCAACCGAAGTTTCGCTGGTTCTGTAGGTGGGATAGGGGTTCCTTTAGGATGGCCAGATGCAAACAGACCAAAAGCCCAGTGGGCCACTTTGGGCCGAGGTGGCGGGCTTATCGGGTTCCGTGCTGTCCACTGGTGAGTTAAAGACACACAGCCCACAGTTTTGCCACTTACTACTTGATGTATTTTTTCTTTATTTATTTATACTTCATCATTTATCTTCCCCAACCCTTAACATTTGTATGTTACCAGTGTGTAACATAAGTTTTTAAATTACCATTGCCACACTAGTACCATGAACAACTTCTGTTCAGGGCTGATATTTTAAATAGACTATGCCACGGATACGATTTAGAAATTTCAGGATTTGGATGTTGTTTTATGTTATCATCCACCACGCCCAGTTAAACTTACATTGCATGATGGTGGTCCCAGAGCAGATCAGAAGTAGCACACCACCATTGTGGTGCAGCCCAAAATCCACTGCTGGTCCCAAAATATGT
Organism: Sprattus sprattus; assembly: GCF_963457725.1. Taxonomy (NCBI): domain Eukaryota; kingdom Metazoa; phylum Chordata; class Actinopteri; order Clupeiformes; family Clupeidae; genus Sprattus; species Sprattus sprattus. The sequence goes on from NC_137909.1 coordinate 14,264,317, forward strand.
TTGTTATCTGGGGTGTTACCAATGCTGAGAAACCTAAAACTTTGATATATTGTCTAATCTAATTCAAAGAGTTTTCTCTATGCTGATAACTGTACACTATTCAATTTCCCCCCAGAAATTAGTTATTTTATTACATCGTAAGGAGACAGACCCCTGCTTGTGTCCAGCTGGCCATGTGAAGGCTCTTTCTGCCACGCTCGTGGTCTCGAAAATGTCTGTTCTTCAACTTCATCCATCCTCTATCAGCAGACACTTCTCTGCACTGGCTGATAAATCTTCATACTTGGCCAGTTTGGCCATAGGCCTTGTCCAGGTTTACCTCCCACAGTACTGTCGGCTACATTTTGACGACCAGCTTGGTTGAGTCTGACCATAGGACCACGTCAGGATGTAGGGTGGTGGGGGTAATGTGCTGGGGTAACTTCGACTGCATGCCAGGGCCCTGTGACCAGGATTCCTGCAGCTTTTCCAGTAACAGGTGTTGTCTGTTCCTCAGCTCTGACCAAATTTATGAGCTTGGAGCAGCCGGGGTGCCTGTTCATCTCAAGTCCTTCACTGATGGTTTGAACAATGACCTTCAGAACCTGATCATGGTACCAGCGGTACCTCCAGTCTGCCAGGACTTTTGAGCAACTGCTCATTATGAGCTTGAGTGTTCCACATCCGGAGTACAGTGGGCATGTTGGTGACTCTGTTCTGCCCCACGTGTGGAGGTTAGCTGGGTAAGTACACTGCCTCATACACTGCCTAAATACGGAACCCAACTCAGTGGGGCTCAGACTTCCACATGTCCACCCAGGTCACTTTCCTTTTAATGAGTTGTCCCATTTTTGTCCAGGCTCCTTGCTTCTTCATACCAACAGCTGTGCTTGTTTTTACTTCCTCCATTGCTAATCTTACTTAAAAGTTAAAAGCATATGTAAAATTACACTTACTGGTGGATATCCATGAACAGTCTTTACTGTTACTGCATTGCTGCAAGTTTCATAGAGACAGTATGCCACCTGCTGCACCTTGATAGAGACAAGGGGACAGTTCTACCACATTAGTCGGCCTACCTAATTATTTTTTCAATCATTGGGCTTACCTGATTTTGATTCTCATCTCTACTGCGCAAACTCCAAATTTGATAGCACGGTGAAGGGATTTTGGCTTCATTTCTAAAAACAGAAGGGCACCTCTACATGCAGTCAATGGTCAGCATGCTGTGCAGTACAACGCCAGGCAAGACACCTCACCCAATCCCTGGGGGCTGCCTCACAGCTTTCCTCAAGCACACACTCTGAACTAATCCAGCCTGGGGCTAATAACCATAACCATAGGGTAATTATGTTAAAATAGGGCTTAAAGATGGGGTCTATTTCTGCTTTGAAAGGCAGCTATTAGCAAGGTCATTATCGGTACAATTACTTGTCACGCTTTATTATACGGCTCCTCAGAATGTTAAAAAAAAAGAATAATCTATTGATTTGAATGGGCCACCCCACATTTAGAGGTCTGATATCTTGTTATAGTGACTGCTGCCATTAGCAATGGGCAATAGATTGCAGGATCAAGGTACACATGTGTGGTCACAGGAATACAAAATGAAAGAAAAAAATTGCGGGCAGAGGCAGGAGATAAGATGAAAACCTAAAACGCTTAATTTGACTAAAATGCATGAAGTAGTTGGGAGGAGAATCTAACCTCCTTTGGAAGAAAAGGGCGACCCTATGAAGCCTCCTCACACCGCCCAGTGGGTGTGCTCTTCTTGTAGCCACACATGGTCAAATGAGCTCTAAAGCAACATTGGCTTTATGAGAGTAATAAACTCTTAAGAGAGGTCACCCGCTCCCGCGGGCAGATTGGAGATTTGGCGAGAGGTCATGATACACACACATCCATGACTCTAGATTTACAGGCAGGCTGTCCAGGCCAGAGATAAAGAGACTACATCAGCCATAAAGCTGCCCCAGGACAGTTACCACAACTCTGACATCTCCTTACAAATCTTCTCCCTGTCTGGTTACTGTAGCAGGAGTGTGTGTGTGTGTGTGTGCATGTGTGTGTTGGGTTAGGGGAATTCAGCCATTAATTGACAGAAACAATTTGAGGCTGCTTCCTCTCAATTTGGGAAAAACCAGAAGCCCTTTGCTCTTTAGTGAGGTTATGGGCCAGCTCTTTGTTTAACACACAGCTGTGCACAAATACCCTTCTTTAGAGTAAACAGAACACAAAATGAATGCAATTGGCCTTCTGTGACTGTTCATCTGCTACAGTTAATGGCTTTAACTCAACCTAATACTAATTACCATACAATTAGGTACCATACAATTCAGTACCCTATAACAGACCAAGAGTAGCAGAACCATCACATATTGTATCACATATGTAATTACACATTGATAAAGAATGTTACTCCCTGTATTACACTGTACACAAAAGTATTACTACTCTGTCATATGTCAAAGTATGACTTGCCCAGCAGAACAAGTATTTTATGTTATTTCAAGGCTCCTCAGAATGTTGCAAAATGTTCTAATGAATTGAATGGTCCAGCCCAATATTCTGAGGTCTGATATGTATTAATATTGACCACTGCTGTATGATGGGCTTGATTGGTTTTCAGCTTCTAATAACTCTGTTCATTTTTCGTAACAGAAAATTCAGTGTACCTTGACGTCAGCAAATAATGTGTTGCTACAGCGGCAAAGGCAAAAAAAACACTTAAATTGTTTTAACCAGTAACTACATAATACGCGGGATAACGTATAGTCCATATAGTCCTCTGCTGCGCATCGTGGTCCTGTCCATCCTATCGGGATTTATTTTCCTACCGGCGGAATATACGTTATCCCATACTTAATAAAAGCATCAACCACCCACTCTGAAGTTGAAGCAGACTCTGTGTCTACATCAGCCATCAGACTGAGGATCACTGAAATACTCACAAGCACATAAGCACACTGTTCATCTCTTCCCTCAGTAAGCCCTACACAACACCATATCTGAACAGTAGACCACCTCGCCCTTAGGAGGAAGGTGCTGGTGCTAAGCAGCTGGTTTTCCTTACCACAGCTCACCTTGTTAGTGTGACCCTTCCCTGATTAGCAACCTTTTAAGTGTTCCTGTATAGAACAAGCAAACATGGCCTGTTTCTGGCTCCCTGGACTAAAGAACGATTCCTAGAATCTCTGTAGATGAGGAACAGTTCAGCTATCAGCTAAGAGGGGAAACATTTATGTTTAAGCTGAAGGTGAAGCCTCTGTCTTTATGCATTTACTGATTAAGGTTATCTGCTTCTCTTGTCTGAGCTGGAACCTTGCACATGTCATCGATCCTGTTCCCAACAGTGAATCAGTTCATTAACTCAAAGATAAGATAGGAGTGACCCAACAATGCTACAAAAGTGCTTACACATGCAAGTGTACATGACAAGGACTGACAAGTCAGTCATTCATCTCCAGATGATCACGCATGACGCAGAACTTCTTTAATAACAAATTAATTAATACATTTATTAACAAACCTTAACATCAGTTTCAGTTCTACCTGCTCAAATAACTTCATACACAAAAGGTGTCCTTCTACTTGATGTGCGGGAGAAGGATGCAACTATTCTGACTTAGTGCCCATAACTTGTTCTCTATACAGCAGCTTTTACATAGAACACATCTCTTCAATGAAACAGTCAAACAGATCTGAAGCTGAATTTACACTTGTGGATAAATCTCCATCTCTGGAGGTATTGCTGACACAGAGTTCAGTTTGATTGACAGGAGAGGTAGGTTAAGTTTACGACTTAGTGGACGACAAGTCCACGGTGTTCTGGTTCTGGACATGAGCCTGTTAGGAAGACAAACTGGGTGGGACGAGATCCGGCTCTAAAACATTACCATTTGCTATGTCGTACCAGACCCACATCAAAAGTACAGTGGAATTTCTCAAAGGAGACCTTCTGCTTTAAGGCAAATAGCAAGTGAGCATAGTCTCTGGCTGGTCCTTCTCCAAGACCACAGGTCTCTTCAGTCGTAAGTGTGTGCGTGTTCGTGTTACTCAGACAGCAGTGTAGAGCGCAATGGCCTCAGCATCCTGCGACTAGTCATTCTGTTCTCCGATATGGCCACCGGTTTCCTTTTCCCCTTAGGGGTGTAGCACAGTATGTCGTCAAAACCTTGCGGTGTCACCTGCCCGGCATTCTGCAGCCGTGACACCACCTTCTCCACCTGCCCGGCCCACGGACCACCTTCACTCTGGTTCTGCAGCACCTCCAGCTGGACAACCATGGAATAGCAGGTCAGCCACAACACCAACCACCAAGCAGTTACAGGAAAGAGGAAAAGAGGTAGCATTGAGAAATATGTCAGATAGTAATGACGCACATTCAAATATATTAATTGGATGTCTTATATATAAGAAGTATTCAGATCCTTTACTTAAGTGAAAGTAATTATAGAGCAATGTAAATGTATTTCATTAGAGGTCTGGTTTGGTGGACAGGCATACTTCAAAGTATCTGGGTGGTGTGATGCAACTTTCCTCCTGCAATAGTGCTCAATTGGACAACAAAACACTTTCTTGCAGTTTTTTCCTCACTTAAGCATTTTAATAAAATGTTGTGTCCTTAGTCTTTGTTTCCTCTGTTATTTCACATCCTGGCTGATGACCCTTAGACAGTCATTTTTATATCCAGAGGGATATACCACTTTAAGGCAACACAATGGATCAATAGCTATTCGCTAACGATATGCTAGCAGCTAAAACTTACGAAATCTCTTGAAATGCACTGACTGTCATTATGACAAACTAGTTACTCAACAACTGTCCTTACACAGTCAAACATCAAGCAAGTGCAACACAAGTTATATGCCTATGGACCCTGGTATGGCAATGGCATGGAGGCGATTCTCCATATTAAAAGTCATTGTAGCGCCCCAATTTTTTTCAAGCTGTTATTTTAAGGTTAAACTGCTTATCCTAACCCTAATCCTGAAGTATGATTGTTGCATTGTGTTACTTTAAATAAATCCCTTCAGGACAAAACAACATCCTCCGCTGCGCGTCGGGGTGTTGTTCACCCCGTCGGGATTTATTTTTGGCTAATGACCTCCGGACAATACATTATCCCTTACTTTTAGTGGCAAATAAGTGGCACTTCAGTATATTTCACTTTTTTACTTATTTATTTTTAATGTTAGCAGACAAATAAAATAAATTACCTTTAGAAATATACTAGTGCATAAATGTTCACAATAATTGTGCATGGTGATGAGGCTTTCAGGAGTGTGGAATTCTTTTGCAACCCACTCAATACATCTAGAGGAAAGGGGCTCTCTGGTTGTCCTACTGTCTGCATAGTATATATAAACTTAAAGAGGAAAGAAGTGTAGTTTGGCAACCCTTAAGGATATAAAATGCAGTAATGGGCTTAATTTCAGGATATCCTATGCTCTTACCACTTCATGACTGAATTCAGGTCTTCTGACGAAGACGGGGCTGTTGGGGAGGATGGATGTATTAAGGGTGCCAATGGCATCTTTTAATGAGCCTTCCATAGCCAGGATCCACACCTGCCACAGAAACAGAAAGAACACATGGTTAAGGTCACAATCATAATTGTAAAGCAAACATTATGCATCTACAAACATACACACCCATCCACATTCATTGCACACTGGCACACCAAAACACACTCCAAATACTCACATTTAGATTCATGCATAGTCTGCTCTCCGGGTTCAAGATCTGAGAGTAAAATGTCTTTGCCTTCCCTGTGTCTTTCTGAAATAAGAAAATGAGATGGAATAGCTGATATCACACACAAGAATTATCACCAATGTACAAAGACAAGTGCTCACTGGAAGGTGATGGGACCCTTGGCATGTCTGGGTTGGAGAAATACACTCACCTGTTTGACAGCAAGAGCGGAGGCAAAGCAGTAGGCGTGTCTGGGGATCATGTGACCTTTGAGCTGCCCCTCCTCCAGCAGGATCAGGCAGACTTGATAGGACTTTGGAGTATTCTGTAAACAGTAAACAGGAAGTCAAACCAGGATAATAAACAAGAGGTCAAGGTGATAAGTCAAGTTGGATAGAACTTCAGTGGGCCTTTAACCTGTGGCACTTGTGGCATCAGAAACTTTTATTATTAAGATAGAAAGGTACTATGATGCTTACAGCTCTTTTTGACAGGTTGATTTATTCCCAGGTTGCTTACCAGCTTGTAGCAGGTGGCACAGGCTAAGGTGTAGGTGTCTTTACTGAAGGTCACACCCTGGTTTCTCATCTCTGCCATTACTGTTAAGGCACCTACAGAAATAAGAGAGGCTCTCTTAAACATGGGTACCTTCACGAGACAACTGGATTTCTGGTTGGAGGGGGGGGGGGGATTCCAGTACGCAGTCCATGTTGTGGTTTTGTTATAAATAGCATAACGCAGAAGTAAGTGTAGTGAAGAAAAACCAGAATGACGTCCTTACTGTCATAGTATTCTTTCATAAACAGCATGTCTATGGCAATGTTGAATGACGTCGAATCTGAGAAGAATCCTTTGAGTGACTAAAGGAAAAGACAGAAGGTGAGGGAGATATTTTCCCCAGTTGTTTATTGTTATACGAATGATCATACAGCTTAGCTGTCAGTCAGAACTAAAGAGGAAATTAAAGGAAATGTTTTTAAGCTAACATAAATCAACAGCTCCCTCTGTTGGCCAAGAAACAACAGTGAGCGCAGGATATTAAAGTGGCATTATGCAGTATTTGTACTTCAGGGTTAGGGTTGGGATGAGCAGTTTTACCTGAAAAAAACAGCTTAAAAGAAATTGGGGCGCTAAAATGACTTTTAATATGCAGAATCGCTTCCGTGCCATTGCCATACAAGGGTCCGTAGGCATATTACTGCGTTATGTAGGTTTGCCTGAAGCCACCCAGTTTCTACTGTCTGTCGAAACTAGTAAGTAGCTTATTTGCCGTCTTGCTTTGTCTTGTGTTGCACTTGCTTCATTTTTGACTGTGTTAGGGCAGTTGTTGACTAACTAGTTTGTCATAGTGTCAAAGTAAGTGCATTTTAATAGGTTTCGCTAGTTTTAGCCACTAGCATCTCATTAGCGATTAGCATTCTTCTGTTATGCTGCTTTAAAATAATGCTGTTTCTGATGCCTGTGTTTCTGTGTGTGTGTGTGTGTGTGTGTCCATTCTTTTTGTACCAAAGAAAGACAATGTACCCAATGACCCCTCTACATGGAGGGACATCTCATTATTACCAACTGTGTACAAAGTCTTCATGAAGTGCCTCCTGTCCAGAATATTACCATGGCTTGTTGACTCAGGAACTTTATCAAGTAAGCAAAAGGCCTATATTGAACGTCAAGGCATGAATGAACATGTTTTTTCTTTAAAGACGGCGATTGATGACTTCAAACATGACTCTGCCAAATTATATGTGGTATTCTTGGACTTTAGGGACGCATTTGGTACACTGCCTCATGAAGTCATGTTGAATTCACTGGAGGACATACACCTGCCAAAGATCTACTGTGACATAGTAAAAGATGTTTACAGTAATTCCTATCTGCAAGTGATCTGTGGTAAACACCTCACCCCGCCTGTAAAACTGAAAGTGGGAATTAAAACTGGTTGCCCATGGAGTGCAGTCAACTTTATCATTGCCATCAACCAGTGGCTGAAATGGTTGTGCACACATGCCCCACCCCAAGTGTTGTCACCAAACCCAGTCCAGGGCTATGCTGACGATGTGGTCATTGCCTCCCGTGATGAGGGAGTCATAAAGAACATGATGGCTTGCACCGACAGCTTCCTCTCCTGGTCTGGCCTACAAGTAAAACAGAGTAAATGTGCAGTATTTTGGGAGAGGAGGAGCGGAGGCAACCGCTGGTATAGAGCCAAGACTGACCAACCCCCTGCCCTCACCATCTCAGGCCAGCCACTCAGAGTGTATGCCAGACAAGAAAGCTACACGTACTTAGGGCATAAATTCAACATCGCGGGAGATTGGAGCGAACAAGTGACCAATCTGGTTCAGAAGTTTATTAGCAGACTGGACCTGATTGACACTTCACCTCTCCCAGCAACTCTGAAAGTCCAAGCAATCAGAGATATAGCCTTCGCCAAATACAACATCTCTTCGCGACTGTTCATATCCCACAAAAAGATCTGCGCACAATGGACAATAAAACTGTGCAAGTTGTAAGGAAATGGCTGGGCCTCAATACACATTCTACACGATGTTTTATTTTCCAGAAGAAACAGGACGGTGGGCTTGGCATTCCAAACTGTATGTGGGAGTACACAGCAGCAAGGCAGTCACATCTAGTCAATATGCTAAACTGTGATGACAACAGTGTAAGACACCTGGCAAGAGCATCATTACTGCTGGACTTTAAGAAACGCAAAGCGGCTTGTGCAGGCAGTGGTGAGGATAACTTCCTGGGTTTCAGAAGATAGAGCAGTGGCAAGCTGGATACCCAGGCACAGGGATTTGGTGTGTCATCAGACTGGCGTGACCTGAATGATTTGTGCTGGAGGACAGGCACCGAGCTAAAATGGACCTCCAACCACCAACCAGTAGAGGTCACCGATGCAGTGGTGGATGACTCATCAATCACAGTGCAAGCCAGGCTGCAAAACAATAACATCACCCATCTCCTGTTACCATCAACATCCAGGCAAACCCTTCTTACCATCCAAAGGGGCCACAATATGGAGTACTGGTCCAGCCTTAAACTTCAAGGAAAATTAGCCAAACTCACCTGTGCAGATCACTCCACATCACATGCCATTTACAATAATGCCACCATCAGTGATGAGATACTCATCTTCTGTGTGAAGGCACGCCTACAGGTTCTCCCCACAAAATACAATCTTTCCCTCTGGTTTCCATCTATTCATTCCCCCTTATGCATGCTACATGACCCACCACAACAACTGGAGTCAGTAGCCCACATCATGAACAGTTGCCCTTCCTACAAAGGACTGTATATTACCAGACATGACAGACTGGTGGACCTCATCGCTGCCCAGATCCCCTGTGCTCCTCAGGAACAACTATACAAACATACCTCTGTCAAGTCCCACTGGTTTAACTCATCCACAAACTGCTTTTCAGGAATTCCCAACACACCAGACATCATTTGCATATCACAAGAGGAAAAAATAGTCAGACTCTTTGAAGTAGCCTGTGCCTTTGACCTGTTCATGGAGGAATCCTATTGTACAAAAAAATTGAAATACCATCCTCTAACATCTGCCATTGAAAGCTGTGGCTATAAATGTGTCCTCATTGTTCTTGTCTTTGGCAGTCTAGGCCATGTGCATAGGCTGGTGGTCAGTGGACTTAATATCAGTGGACTAAGTAAAAGAAGGGCCAGACAGCTAGCTAAGTACTGCTCAATATCAACTGTTATAGGGAGCATGTTCATCTAGAAAAGGAGATGTTTCCTGTACCCTTAATGATGCATTCCCATAACAAGATGTTTGTTGGTCAAATAGTTGTTGGATAATTCATCACATTTGGTTCCTAAAAAAATGATATTAACTTGTAATGTGGAATCAAATAAAGTACATAAAATGTGTGTGTGTGTGTCCATTCTTTTTGCCTTACCTTGTCAGTCACAGTAGTTGCTGCCATGTCCTCCAAGCCAAGTTCATAACATAGCCTCATGAACAGGGGACCAAATTTAAAGTCCCCAAATGACACATGTCTGTTCTCCTCATGATACCTGTACGCACACAGAAACACACATGCACACACACACACACACACACACACACACACACACACACACACACACACACAATTACTCCAATTACTACAACTGTACAGAACTACGTCTGGACAACATGGAAACCTGATCATGTTGTACTTGTGTTACTTTCCCCAGCACCTACCTATAGATAGCACTTTTGGCTGTGACCATGTCATCTGCTGACTGACATAAATGCAGCAGCAGCTTCAGCTCATCCGCAGGAATCAACTCATTCTTCTTAAGTTTCTGAATTACATTTTCAAAGTAGACCTCTAAAACATAAACAGAACTTTTATTAAGGATGTGTTCTTCCTTTTTCCAGGAAGTGTTAGTTTGACTCATAATCTATTGCTTTTTTTTTTTACTCAGCAATATTTATTTATCTATTTATTAATTGTTATTTATTATTATTTAGCAGTGGCAGTTAGTGTGCACAGCACCTTCATTTGTTTTAGCTGTCTGATGCTGCCTCGTTTGTCTGTTTTTATGACAATGACAATGAAGTACTTTGAACTTGCACTTGAATGTCATAGTGCAAGTTAACACACATACCACGCTACGCAAAGTGACTATGGCCGTGTCAAGCATACCTTTTGCTCCTGACACCTGGTGTGCCACTGCAAGTTTCCGCTGCTGAAAATTTTGCAGCTTCACAACATCGTCAGACAAGAGATGTCGCTTTGCTAAAAACAAACCAGAAGAAAACCAAGTTAGGATTTGGCACACTTAAAAGTCACATATACTATACAGGTTACTAGAACTCTGAGGCTTAACGCTATATTGTTAGCGTATTTCTAGATTTTGGACTGGTCTCTGTCCATGACATGACATTGGGCTTGACAATGACTGTCGCACACGTTACACTGCCCTTACAGCAACATAACGAGCATATATTACAGATCATATCCAGCACTCACCTCCAACTTGACAACCCAAACACCCCGTCCCAGGCGAACTGTGTAGTATTCCTTTCCTTAGAGTATCACGCATTAGGAATCGTACACAAATGTCCAGTCCCCGCAGCGCCATGTTGAGGTCCGTAGGACATGCTATAACATGACAACATAGGGGTAAAACTTGTGAAACATTATCATAATACATTCCTTATAATTTTCTCTGTGTGTTGTTTCAAGCCAGTGTAACAGTGAATGTCGCCATTTGTTTTTAAAACATAATCATGTCATTAAATTAACAAAAAGCTACATGCCGCGAACATTCTGATGTGTATTCTCATTGCCTCCCCCCACGTATCACAACGGTTTGGTTTTTCCCAACATGTCAGCTTCTAGTAATGACCGGTGGTGGCAAGTTAGCTATGGTTAGATAGTTCCGGGCTTAATTTCAAATGCCCCCCTGTATCGTTAGCCTACATAGAAATTAGATACCAACGAATTGAGAAAGCATATTTGTATCTTTTCGAATGTCAGGGCTCTTAATTATGCCGACAGGAACTTCTTTCAGTGTCGCAGTATTGTACTGTGCCATTCATTTAACCTAAGATGTCTAACGTCAACCAAATTAAAGGCACCCAGTGCAACTTTCGAGGCTTAAAAATAAACATTCAATTTCTAGTCTTTTTTAAACGTAGTAAGTTTCAATAACTCCATACCATTCCATATCGACATTCAAGGAGCAAAGATGAGACGTCGTTGTGTGGTGAGAACTGATAGAAAATCGATAACAACAACAATCGCTGCCATCTTCTTTATTTTTTGTAACCTACAATAAATACAGCAGGATTCCAGTCAATGGAAAAATGGCCTCTCCCCACCGGCGATTGTTGTTGTTTACGATTTTCTATCAGTTCTCACCACACAATGACGTCTTATCTTTGCTCCTTGAATGACGATATGTAATGGTATGGAGTTATTGAAACTTACTACGTGTAAAAAAGACTAGAAATTGAATGTTTATTTTTCATTGAATGTTTACATAAAGTTGCACTGGGTGCCTTTAACAGCAAGTTACGTATCCCCACAGTTCATGCAAAACTTGCGTACTTGCGCAGTAATGGCGTATACATACAATTTATTAACATATGAGTATGACACAATTTTATGTAAGAGTACAGTAGAGTGCCTTGCAACTTTACGCATTCCGAGAATTTGGACAGAGAACTGCGCTGATTCCTTCTATGAACAGCAGAGGGTAGTATTGTACCCAAACTTCCCTTAGACTTGGATGAAATAAAACTCTGACCAACTCTCCTAACCTTTTTTGAGCTTATTGTATAATTAGAGACTTACACAACAAAACTCTCAGGGTAACCCTTTAGTTCACAGCCTAGAACTTTAACGAATGTGCAACAAGTAGGCCTGAATCATAATGTACAGATATAAGACGTGTTTTTTTATTGCCACTGGTGCTGTCTGCAATGTTTTGCCATGCGGTTTCCTTATCTCCATGGTTGTATGGTGTGGTGCGAGGTTTGTGTTTGTTCGTGTTACGGTGATGATGTTTCCTGTTATTGACTTTTTGAACTGTGTGGGAACAAATTCTTCTCCAAATAAAGACTGCCCCGCGATCTAATGACAGCTGGGCCAGGCAGACACTCAATTTTTTTAAACACGTCCCCCCCCACCCCCACCGCCCCGCACCCCTCTCTCTGTCTCGCTTTTTAAACATTAGGGACATCTCATTGATTTGCCCTCTGAAAGAGTTTGTGGTTTGTCTGTGCTCTGTGAGCTGTGCTGAGCTGCAATGACCTGAACAGTGCCCCCTTGCCAGGCATCTCTCTCGTCTTTTGCACATCTCTGATTTGTATTTAGTCTAATACAACCCAGACGGTGTGGGGTGTCTTGGCAAAGCGACACCAGCACGGGATTAGAGATTTGCTTCCAAATCAGCAAAATGAGAAACTGATTAGAAAGACCTACACTAGTGCCCCTTGTCTCACTCCTCTGGCAATGTGGCGAGTTTATAAGTCTAACTTCTCTCTCTATCTCTCTCTCTTTCTCCCTCTATCTTCAAAACCAAAATTGTTCTGACCAAATTCTCCCATCTGTCCCGTGGTGACATGCACAGCCATGTTTTCCCTGTCCTTACAACCATTTTAGTTCTGTCCAAACCACTCAGGAGGGGATAATCAATGTGCTGCTCGCTAATTGCCTGGTTTTATTTCCTCCCCTCAGTTGTAGCTTGAAAGGGAATCTCTAATGGATTAGATCTGAGAGATGCAAAGGGAGAGAGAGAGAGAGAGAGAAAGAGAGAGAGAGACAGAGACAGAGACAGAGAGAGAGGCTGTCTCTACATGTGTGTAATTTATGAGGAGTGGGAAGGAGACAGCCTCCTTATCTGAAATAAAAAGAGAAAATGGTTACAAGGATTCCAAATGTATATCCATTTGCTGATTTAATTTTATTTCTGAAGAAATCCACATGTTTATACTAGGTGTAAATGTGGCCATCGGATAATATTTCACAGTGAAGAAATGCCCAAAATGTTACAATTTATCTGAATGGTGACACACCATCCTAATGGACCACCTGTTCATAACATAACTAACCCTAGGCATAACATACTGAAGCGGATACAAATAAGATGCATAATAATCAACTTAACATGCTGGAAAGAGATATTGAGCAGCAATAATTTAGGGGAGCCCCATGACCTTAGAACGAATCACTGAATTAAAACAAGGCTTTTAACAAAATGCTTTTCTGTTAAGTAGTCCATTAAATTCTGCTAGTAGTACCCTCACCCTCCCTCCGACCCTCCATTAGGCATAACTAGTTTCATTGAACCAAATGACTCTCATTTCCAGAGAGTATCTAAGCTCTATTGAACTGAAATTGTTTGAAAATGATGCTCACAGAAAACACTGCCAGTGTACATCCTCCAAAGCGCAATGTCATGTTATCTTGAATAATGGCCTGACAGTCTATTTACTGTAAATGCTCACCATGATTGCATCCCTTTGTTCTGTCATGCTCCACATAAACAAGGCCTTTTCTGCAGTTAGAAAACACTCATAGAATGATCTCTGTAAGATCTTTTCCTGCCTACACCACCCTGTCCTTACTTTGCATGAAAAACATTCACATTCCCTTTGTATTATGTAAAAAGCTCTCCTTGGACTTATACGCTGAGAGCCAGGAAGGTTATTTATGGCAACAGGGGTTCAGAGATTGATCCTGTGGCCAGGACTGAGGACGGCTCCTCGGGTAAACTGCAGCGCTGCCTTCCTTTACTTTCCACTGCGGACGCAAAACACGATAGCCTCCCTGCAAGGATCAATGTCCCCCATGGCTTGCAGATTTTGTTCGGCATGTGCAATGTGAGACGAGACTTTACAAGACAGGAAATGGGTATGTTTAAAAAAAAAAAGAAGAGTGGAAAAGATGACTATTCAGGATTATTCAGGAGACCCATGTAAACTTGTCCCAGTGGGTGGCTGTTTTGGTGCCTGATACCATGGCCTGATTGGGTCTCTGATGAGAAGATATGAACAGTGATTGGTTAAGAGGGTATAGAAGCCTGGGGGAGTAATTGTCCCACCAGACATGAATTCTGAATTACAAAACTGCTGAGTATGCACACAACAGGAAAGTAATGTCTTCATTGCCTTCTGCCTTCTTAAAACACAAGTCACGTATGCAGTAAGGCCAAGAAAAACAAGTCAGACGTGAAAATAAGCAAGTTTGCGTTCTGGAAACCTCACCCTTCAATGATCCTTTGGAGAGCAGCTGTAAATAGAGACTTCCCCATCAGACCTGTTCATCTTCTCACTGCAGGCTCCCCTAATAATGTCCGATGATGTCATATGAGGGCCACATTTCTGTCAGATCATGGGCCACCGGGCGGGCACACTGTCAACATGAAGAGAAAGAGTAGAGTAGTTACCGGTGTTGAAACCTATTCTCTTGGCCATATCCCGCTCATTCCATCTTCATTTTTGAATATCTCTCCATCTGCAATATATAAAGCCTTTACACAGTATCTCACATCTGTTTTTGACAGTGGATGCACATGCAATATTGAGACAGTGCCAGAAAAAAGTATATGTTCGAGAGTGGTTCAATTGATTGGTTATGGTTATGATTAAGGTATTTAGCAGACGCTTTTGTCCACGGGCGACTTATAAAACTTTAGAAAACACAACATATAACATATTTCTACAACATATTACATATTACCATAAAACCATTTAAAATTTACCAAGACTGTCACTGGACAGCACTAGTAGGTTATTCCACCACGAGGTACCACGAACGAAAAGAGTCTTGACTGTGATCTATTGCTGCTGAGGGAAGGGAAAGACAACAGATGCTCATCAGAGGAGAGAAGTGGTCGGGAGGGGGAATAGCGCTGAATAATAGCATTTAAATAGGCTGGTACTGATCCAGTGGCTGTCCTGTAGGCGAGAATGAGGGATTTAAATTGAATTCTAGCATGAATCCAGGGATTGCATACAGGGATTGCATTGGAATACTGTTGCCATGGTTGGTACTCCCATTTCTCTCATTCTGATTCTGTCTGCAATAGCAAGCAGAGGAAGGAAATGCAAACCCGTCCTCTACATAATTATACAGTGGGCTACTAACCTCAGATTTATGGAATGAATTTCAGGAGGACTGTGGGGAAGGTTTTGGGCATTTTATAGAAACTGTCTAAAAAAAAGAAGACTCTGAAACATTGCCTCTCGCTTTAGGTTATGGATCATACATATTTCTTTTCAGAGAGTTTTAAACATTAAATATAAATTTGACCCCAGAACAAAGGTCTATTGTCACAGGCAGTTTATCCAAGTGGCTTTAGTTTAAAACAAGCCTGTAGAATAATGAACATGACCAGAGACTGGAGGGTGTGGCAGTCATAAATCTCTTTCAGCCTGCTTGTGCCTCTGCCACTTTGAGAGAGCAGAATTTTAATTGCCATACTGATGTTATTCTGTTCTAGAATTAATCTTCATTATAACACGGGTAGATGGAATTATAACACGGGTAGATGGAATCCACCATTCTGAGAGTTAGTTCCGGGGTGTGCTATATTCAACGGTATAGTAACTGTACGACCTGTTTTCCTCTACCTGAGCGTTCCATATCAGTGCGCACTCAAAAGGAAATATCTATCCAAGATGGCGGCGTGTTGTGGCTAATGTAGTGGGGAATGTTTCATGTGAATTAAGCTATCTACACGACTTTTTATATGTCTAAATTGACTCGGTTAGTTGTTTCTGTGCCACGCGAATGTTGCAGAGTATTGAAAGTCTTTACTGAAAGTCTCGAATATTATTTGTAGATGACTTTTAGCGCTTAGACCAAAAACCCATTGAAACACACGTAGCTTTTGTGCTAGGTCTAACAGACGTGAATTTCACAATGCTATTTGTCTGTTGCATAGCAACAGCCACACAAAGGGGGACTATTTTCTCTTGGCTACTGAAATGCGATACACAAGTTTGGTGTCTACAACTTTTTTTGTGCTGAAAGGCAGCTTACTGTTTACTTTAATTGTACTTAATATTTATAAAGTCGCTGGCAACCGTGTTATAAAAGCAATAAGGTACTCGAGTCAGTACGGTATCGTCAATAATGTACTTGTTCGAGGGTTTGCCGGCCCTCCGCTGCGCGTCGGGCCTAACAACTCCCTCGAACAAGTACATTATTGACGATACCGTACTGCCTCTCGAACCTTATTGCTTAATTAATCTTCAGCAATATTTTGTGATGATATAATAAACCTGCTTTTTTCCAAAGCCTTAATCACAGCATAGGCAGCGATGTCACAATACGGATCTAGGGAACATCCATCACCTGTGGAACCAAAAATGATGTCATGAATGACTCAGTATTCTGTGAGACTCAGAGGAGGGTAAAAGGTGTGTGCCAGAGGAGGGTGACTTTGCTCAGTGTTGCTATAGCAACTCGTCTCACCCCATGCTGTTGAGATTTCTTCTTGACCAATCAGGGGACAGTTCCCTTTATGCCACATTATTGATGAGGTCTTAGGTGTGTCTGTGCATCTCAGTAGGCCTATATGTGTATATCTGTGTGTGACTGAGTGGCAGTCAGAATTGCAGCAAGCGATAGCACAACAATGGTTGTGTCCCAGAACTGATGCTGAAAAAAACGATGAAATCTGTATTTGACTTACCCCTCTGCGGCAGCAGGAAATTAAACACTGACAAACATCGACTGGTGAATTCTGACAATCTATAAAGCGAAACAATTATCTTCAGACACATTCCACCTGCATTTCTCCCTTTTTTCAGTTTTCACACAAAATGTTCTTAGCTCTCCTCCAGGGATTAAATAGATCTGCTGAACAGATTTTTCTTCTATGGTGCCCATCTTGCTTTTCTTGTATTTGCTTACTCATCAAAATTATTTATGTTCAATACCAATTTGCTCATGAGGCAGCTTTGAAATGAGACACATCCATCATGCAGTGACATGGGCTTTTCGGCCAACATCTGAGCAGGTTAAAATTACACAGACGATATGAATCAAACCTGGAGCCATATTCTGGGTGTGGACTTCTGGTTTTGTCACAAACCAAGACAAGACCAGAAACAGGGCGAGGACCTGATACAGACCAGATTTGGACCTGATGTAGACCAGGTCTGGACCTGATTTGGCCCTGAGTGAGCTGCTGTCTGGGTCCTGGAAGGAAAGAAGTTTTTCATTTTGACTGACAACTACTAATATTGCACCTATGAGGTGAGCTGAAGCAAGGAGTCACATGTTCTCGCCCTGTATATGATACTGACATTAAAAAAACACGGCAAAGATGCTAAAATGCGTCATACAGCCATTTTTAGTGTTTTTCCTTTATCTGCAATGCATTTACTTGAATACTTCTCTTGAATACCGAATAATCGTGTGTATCTTCGGATCATATACAGTAGGCCTGCTAGGCTTTTTTTGGTCCAATCAAACTGGCAGAGAGCGGTAAACCTCTTTAGCTGGCAGGGCTCCATAAAACGGTTGATTTACACAAAGCCCCAGTTTTAATCACTGCAAAGGGTCGCTTTGCATTCTCCCCATAGCCAGCGCTGTGCCGAGCTGAGCTAATCCAATCACAGGTGGGATATAATCTGCCAGAGTCAGTACTAACCCTCTCTGGCTCCTGATATTGATGGCCTCCTGTGCGACCCCCTCACTCATCAACTCATGTCATCAGCAGTGAGAAGACGCTCTCATGTCATCCCCAATCCCATTAGCGGTAATGGGGTCCCACTCGCTGCCGTCACTTATTGCTTGTCTTGAGAACCCAGTTGAGTCACTATTAATGCCAGGGAGAGTGAACAGAGACGTGTCATAGCAGGCATACCTTACAACCTCCACCCACTAACAAACATTTCAGGCATTCTTCTCGGCAAAGAAACTCAGAATTTGATTATGGAAATAATGTCATCACCACGTCACCTTATGTACCGTCCCCACAAGGCAAAAGTCCGAAGCTAGAAGTGAAGATGTGAAGGTTTTAAATGCAAACAACTTCAATTCAGTCCCTGAAGAGCTCTGGCACAGGAACAGAGGAACACAACCACATGAGAACATTATAATTGTTTCTTGACAATTAAAAAGCCATTTAACTACAGAGTCACACCCTCACAGATGAATCATCTGAACCACCAACTGCAGGCACATAGGCAGTCATAAACATTAGTGATGCATGGATAACAGAGTATGGTTGTCGAACAGAGATATGCCCTAGAACAGAATTTCACATGTGAAAGAATAAGCACACCTGTGTGTGTGTTTGTGTGTGTGTGTCCGCGAGTGAGTGTACAAAGAAGTAACACTTTAAGTACAGCCTTGATTTCACATTATACTGGTACTCTGCAAGCTTCCACTGCTCTCAATTTTTTTTCTTTATCAGTCTCTTTCTTGCTCTCTCTCGCTCTCTTTCTTTCTCTCTTTAAAATACACATTTTGACTTAGGCTTCTTTTTTAAATTTGTGACAGCGGGTATCATTGGCCACATGGAGTTTTTCCACTTGGATTTTCTGCCACCCTTTGGTCTGGGCCAGGAAAATGCCTGTGGAGGACCCGTCACTGTTAGTTAATGTCCTTGTTGGCACGGGCGACTGGCTGGCACTGTGCAGAGATGGCATGGGTGGGCATCAGTCAGACGCATAGATAAATACACAGTTTAGTCACAGCCTGGCACATGTCTATTGGCCATGTCCTTTGGAAAAACACACATTTCTGTCTACATTTAATATTACCATGTAAAAGTTGTATTTCCGTGTACAATTCATAATTGCATAATACATGCATTAGTGTTTGTAAACTTGTTCAGAATGTGAGGGTGATTTATTTGTCTGGGTGTTTGTGCATGGATGCTCTAACAGTATATCTGCATGTGTTAATGTGCATGTATGTATTTGTATAAATATTTTTGTGTATGTGTTAGAGGGGGGGAGAGAGAAAAAGTGTGGGCTTGTGTGTGAATGTGTCTACATCTATGTGCAGGTTCTATTCGTATGACTTGTATGACTGTCTGTGTGTGTGTGTGAGTGTGTGTGTGTGTGTGTGTGTGTGTGTGTGTATGTGTGTGTAAGTGTGTGCATGGAGACTGTGTGTGTGTGTGAAAATCAATGTAATAAATGTTCACTGGTTCGGCCTTGCCCCAGGTTCCAGACGCTGTCTCCTAGCATAAATCGTACCCATCCTCGGTGAACCCTTCAGGGCCACAGCTCTCATCACCAGCCCTGGTGGTGGAGAAGCTGCATCCCAGGAGCCTCGTTGTCTTTTATAGCCAACCGGCAGGGACACTGTGGAGATTATTCTTATAGCTCTTATTCTTTCTCTCTCTCTATCTCTCTAAATCTACTGCTTTGTAGCTTTTCATATTCTGTACACCACAGTTACTCCCTATTCTGTGTCCTTGTATGTACATATGCATATAAAGCATATATATGTTCTACATACAGTGCATTCGGAAAGTTTTCAGACCCTTTTAAGATTAACACATTTAGTTATCTTTCAGACTCATCTTAAAATGGATTCAGTGGTCACTGTGAAAGCATGAGATCCAGAGTTCCTTTGGGGGGGTCGGATAACCTTACAAAAGATGGGAGACCCCTCAGCACAGCACTCCGCCAATAGGGGATGTCTTTCTGTGGCAGGGACTGGAAGACTAGTCAAGATAGAGGGTAAGCTTTTTCAGAGTGCTCAGGATCTCAGGCTGGAGCGAAGGTTTACATTTCAACAAAAAGGAAAAAGAATATAAAAAAAAAAAAAAAAGGAATGAACAGGAATGAAAATGTTAAATTACATTCAATTGTGAGTATGATGTAAGCGTGAAGGTGGTTTTGTCTCTCAAGCTGTTTATTCCTACTCACAATAAAAAGAAGAAAAGACTTCAACAGGACATGACATGGATTTTTCACAACAGTTTTTATTATTGTGTCGTTTCCCCTGGCGTTTCATAGTATTTCCCTTTACATCAAATGCCCCAGAGTTGGGAAAATGAGATATTGCACACAAATGTCAGAAAAGCACTAGTTAATACTTTATCATGAGACTATCCTCTACATTAGATATGAGTTTGGAAAGGGCTAGGGTAGACGCAGGCTCACAAGACATATATACCCTACACAGCTGCAAACAACTCTTACAATCACTCAAAAGAGGAAGATAGAGAGGAAAGAGGGGGCACGACAGAAAGAGAGGGAAAGAAGAAATGATGGATATAGAGAGAAGCTGAGAGAAAAGTTAAAAGCTGAGTGTTCATCTGGTTTCTAAATGCTTCAAATGTTCTTGCTTTTCCTTGCTTGGTTAAAAGACTTCTACTGCAACTATTTACAACTACTGACTGCGTTCAGTCCTGACATCCAGTATTTGTTCTCTGTAAGTATTGTATTGAACTTTAAAACTCAGCTCCTCCAGAGATCTCTATGAAATGCTTAAAGGCAATATCATATAAATGCTTGAGGCCATGTCAGCGACTGGTTTATGAGTGCTGAACGGTTTGTCTGTCCAGGAGATGTGTTCTCTTGTCTTTAGTGTTTGGTAATGGTCCGGGTCATGTAGATCAAACAGAAATGAAGTGTGAAGTTTGCCTCTTACTCATGAAACATTCTCTCTCACGTTTATCTACACTCTGTTTAAAGTAGGTATGGAGAAAACCAGGCATTCAAAGTGCTGGAGACCAGAGTCGCCATTTTGAGATCATGGCGATCACTCATAATGCTTAAAATGCACTGCATGTTTCTGTCTACCTGGTACCAGTTTTGCTTAGACCAGTGACACAGGTCCAAGATCTTAAAAATGGCGGCCACTGAACGGGAAAGGGATACCTCTCCGCCCTTAGAATATGGCAGGAGCCCAGAGGACATGCCTTGCACAGCATACTTAATCACTTAATGACGGACTTGCGATAATGTTGTGTTGGCAGTTCAGGGCTTCCAGAACTCCCACCTCTCTCGCGAAAGAGAGAAATGTTCAGTATATTACATTACATGTGCACATGTCTTCCAACCATTCATATGGCCACAGAACTATCTATAATTATATAACAGTGTTGTTCTAGAAAACAAAATGTCCAAATGACAGGAAACTTGCTCAGTTTTCAAGCATAGATGTACCACTTTCTGACAGGCTCTGGTTACGTTTGATTCGTCAACTCAGGAAAACGGAGCAGTTGAAGAGTCAAGCAGGGATACATATACAGTATACTTGAGAGTTTCAAACAAACCAAAGTTAAAACAAAGGGTATCAATCCTAAAGTGACCATTTTCTGCTTGGATGCAGCTGGCGTGTTCTACTTTCAGATATGACTCCTAAAAACAAACAACTACCTCAAGTCTAGGTGAACATTTGTCATGGCAGTCAAGATTTTCAAGATCTGAGTGTCTTCACAATCACTCATAAATAAATAACATATCATAAATAACCACAGGGATAACACTGACTTGGAAGAAACAAACTAATACAAAAAAATCAAGTGAACCAAAGTGCAAAAAACATGTAGTGCAAATATCAACATACTCTAGAAATAGCACAGATATACAGACAAAAAACAAACATAAAATGGAAAATGATATCCACTTAGGAGAGCACACCAGGAAAACTGAAAAAAATAACTATAAACTCAGACAGTAAGCCAAATTGTTTTTCTCTCTCCGCCTGCGACAGACATAGCTATGCATTGCTTGCATGACATCAGTTAAACTTGAGGAAGCTCATTATCATTACCATTCTTATGAATAAAAAAACAAATAAAACATTTTACTGTACGTAACTTTAAGAGCTTTAACTCTGATGCTATTGGGTATTTTTTGCCTCTCACAGTGTTACCTCAACAAAGGCCCTTTGCAAGCAAA
The DNA here is from genome assembly GCF_963457725.1 of Sprattus sprattus. Classification (NCBI taxonomy): domain Eukaryota; kingdom Metazoa; phylum Chordata; class Actinopteri; order Clupeiformes; family Clupeidae; genus Sprattus; species Sprattus sprattus. Next base: position 14,286,335 of record NC_137909.1, read on the forward strand.
AAGCACTCTACATCATATAAGGAACTGACCGCCTCAGATGACAACTGACACATTCCTCATCGCACTGGATAAACACTTTGATTCGCCTAGATGCTACTGGCTCATTGCGTTATCTCTTCTAATGGGGAATTGTTTTAGAATTACGTTCAACTGCTATCTCTATACATACTTGACATCTGTTCTCAAAGTAAGTGCATCAATCATGGTGTACATTCAATTCACGTTCTAAGGCATTTTGAACAAAATATCCATCATCCTTTGGTGCGTAGATTTCATTAATAATGTAGTGAAGATTTTGTACCAGTTGCTTGATATGAGCTGTTCTAACACAGTTTTATTAGTTTTCTTTGACTTGTGATGGATTTTTCTTCAGGCGTTTCTGAGTTATCATAAGCTACGTTACAGACGAAACTGGATTCCCTCACAGCCTTGTTCCTTTTTCACACCTACATTTAAAAACATTCCAAGTACAATGTACCAGTCCAGTTTAATCCACATTCACTGCAATGTCATTGAAAGACTAGTGTTTCTACATTTTCTGTATGGGTATCACACATTTCTAGTATTTTGGTACAACTGCCCTGCAGTTTAAGTTGTTCAATGGGGCTACCATGTACTGAAGAGATGCTAACTCCTCACACCTTGCATTTTCAATTTATCTCAAACTTCCTCAACAGACAAAACACTCTCATTTTATAGATCCTCACAGAAACTATTTCACCAAGATTCATCCTGCATCCTCCTCATTATGTTTACTTTACATGTATTTTTAAATCATCACACCTTCTGTTTTATAATTCCATTTTCAAACGGTGACCAATCAGTTAAATCAGATAAGTTGTGGAATATTTTCTGGCTTCACACTTTTTTTTGGGGGGGGGGGGGGGGGGGCTCTCAATTAGACTTTGTTGTTCTGTGTTTCTATGACAGTTAAACCCAGCTGCGGGGTTATGACGACACCAGGCCAGCAGAAAGCATCCCTGGCCTCACAGCTCACAGCTCAATTTTGCATGCAGGGAAAGACTCATCTTGCATCACAACAGTGCTGCTGCTGGCCAGGACCATGATGTTCAGGTTCTGCTGCTTCTCGTGAGTGTCCTGGTACCACTCCCTCATCACCTCAGAGTCATGTGTTGGTATCAGGGTGACCTGTGGGCAGGCAGGGAGGAATGAATAAGGAAAAAGGGACCAAGGATGATGGTAGTAGTCAGCAAGGGAGTGGTACTTTTGTCTAAATAGAACTTTCTATTCTATCTTTTTTTAGGTATTCTCAGGTAGAACTTCTAAGCGTTTCAACTTAGAACCATAAGATGAAAGGTTTGTAAGGCTATCAACCTTGCAGAAAACGCCACCTTGTAGATACAGCAAAGGACCTTACATAATTCAAGGGAGGGAAAGCCACAGGGTGTGAAATCAGTTGCTACAAAAACACTTCTAACACAGCAAGAAATCTCCTGTCAAACTCCCTGTGGTCTGAAGCATTAAGTGATAAACTAATGTCTTAATCATTTGAGCAGCTCATCACAATACTCCTTTCTTTAGTCATACTTTTGTTTTATCTCCTCTAGACAGCCTTTAGGTGTTGACTGACCTGCATGTTATTTCCCCACTGTGCTTTCCCCTCCAGTAGACCGTCCAGCACTGCCCTGCTGGGCTCCTGGGCGGCCTGGTCGTTACCGCTGACGACGTAGTACGAGGAGCGCACTCGCTTGAAGAACTCAGAGTCCACATTCTTGGCACTGCAATGGTTTGGGATGTAGACCAGGTCCATGTACATGGGGGGGCAGTTGGGAACTGTTGATCCACTGGAGGTTTTACTGCTTCCTGTGAGACAAAAATAGGTATGCAATCCATTACACTGAAAATGTGAAAATTAAACCTGACTGAGATGAACACTATATGGTTTTATTGCAGATTCTGTAATAGATTGGAGCCAATGTTGAGTGTTTTAGTGTGGGCAGCAGAAATGTCAGAACATACCTGAAGTGGCACTTTTTACGCCTCGTGAGGCAGAAGTATTGGTTGCATTTTTCGCATCTTTCCCCTCACCCCCCTTAGCACTGGGGGTCTTTTTTGGAGAGGCGGTTTTTGTCTCCTTTAGTGCACTTGACTTTGAAAGGCCACTCTTGCGGGCTGGTGATGCAGACTTCTTTGTCATAATTTTTTTCTTTTTGGGCTTCTCCTCTCCCTCTTTCTTTGTGCCCTTGACTTGGTTACTCTCCTCAGTTGCCAAGGCATCTGGGTCTGCCATGCAGACGTCAGGATGGGGTGGGGATGGAGCCGCATCGCGGGCGGCCACTGGCAGTGGATCCACATGGCGGTATGTGAGAGTCCTGTCAGATGGGAGTGTCTCTGAGTCGTCTTCTGAGTCAATGTTGGCATCTGCTGTGATGGAAGGACATTCCTCTGTGCCGGGGGGGACATCAGAATCTGTCTGGGAGGGAGCGGACTCACTGACCGAGGTTGGAGGGGTTTCCTCACACTGTTTTCCATGGTGTTTCCCTCCAGGTGGAGGGGGACCACCACTGGACTTAGTCAAAGGCTTCTCCTCCTCCTCCTCCAGAGGGTTCTCCTCATTCATGAAGTACTCAAGTGGGTTTGGGTTAATGAAAGATGGTGACAGCTCTGTCTTTGGGTGTTTGTACTCGCATGATTTCACCAGACACAGATCGACATCTGTCCTGGATGGAGGACAGGGGCTCTTCTTGAAGCAGTCTGGATCTCTGGAACCAAAGTTTGAGGCACCAGAAGTTGGAGAGGTGCGTGACTCCCGAGACTCTGACAAGTTAGAGAACAGAGGCAGGTAAGATGGTGAAGGGGGTTTGGTTCTGACCGGAGATATGGACTCATATTTGAAGGGATTAGTCTCTGCTCCTGCCGGAGACAGTTTTTCAGCCTTCTGTGAGGAGCATGCATATAAAGACACTGGGGAAGCTGCAGGAGAAGCTGACTTTCCCTTTGCATCTTCAGCATCACAAGAACTGCCCTGTCCGAACAGAGATGTGGGACTAGTTTTGTCATTATTAATAACATCAGAAGTAGTGGAACCTCCCAACACCAATGAGGAGTCTGGGGACACAGGGGACTGGGTGAAGGACAATGGTTTTGGGGTAGTAGGGTCTGAAGAAGGAGGGGCACTTGGGGACATTTCCCTTGGTCCCCCAATCTGGCAAGGAGTCGTGACAGAGGGAGTGGACTGCGAGGCCTCCGATGGGGATGCTGAGGCAGCATGAGGGGAGTTGCACTCTTTGTAAAGCATTGGCTTCTCTGCCAGTACCGCAGGCCTGTAATCACTGCCCGGCTCGTGGTCATCCATGTCGAAGGGGCTGCAGTCAACCTCTGTGGGTCCATTTTCGGTGACTCCATGATTCCCTGGGGCAGAGGGGTGCTGTGGTGACTGCTTGCAAAACTCTGAGGCCATAGAGTGGTCTGGTGAGTCTTGGGAGACCTGCATGGTGGAAGGGGCAGGGGATTTGGGCTCCTGAAGGAACATTCTGTACTTTGCCATTTTGGGAGAGGTGTCTGGGGAGATGGACATTGGTCGTGGGCTGTCCTCCTTCGATGGAGAGGCCTCGGTTTCCTGAAAAGCAGATGGAGTCTGACCTACGGAGACAGAGAGGGATTCATCCACTTCTGTGGATTGGGGGGAGCCTACTTCAGCATGCAGAGATGGTGAGACATCATCAGTTGTAGGCTCTGGAAGAGAGCTGGTGGCTAGAGAGGTTGACACAGATGCAACATGGGAAAAGGTGTCCTCTGCAACAGCTTCATCAACTGGAGTTGGCGACTTATCAGATGTCGTTCCCTCTGATATGGACATTTTACTCTCTTCTTTAGATGTTGACACCTTCCCGGCTTTTCCTCCTTTGGTTGGAGATTCAGCTCCAGAAGTTTGTGGGCTACACTTGTCCACTGGAGATTTGGGAACTCGCTCGTCCACAGGACTGCCTTGCTTAGGAGAGTCCTCTTTGTCACTTGTAACCTCAACAATTACTGGACCATCGTTTTTTTCCCCTGCTTCAGGTAGAAGGGTTCCTGCTTTCTCATCTGAGGGAGACTGATAGTAAGGTGTATGGCCAGCAGATTGTGGAGAAGAGGTACCCTCTAGTGTCTTATCATCTGGACTCAGTGACCTCTCGATCATTTCTCTTGGTTCTATTGGTGTGAGGGTAGTGCCCAGTTCAATGGGAGAGGCAATACCTGATGATATGAAGCTCATGTACATATTCTTATCACCAGATGGAGATCTCACTATTGGACCCATTGAAGAGTCAGAAGTCAGCCTCAAAGAATGAAGCTCAAATTTGTTTGATGATTCTGAGGGCGACTTGGGTCCACCCTCTTCCTTCTTGAAAAACTGGGCAATTTTGTCTTCTTCTAGTGAGGATGTAGGTGAGATTGTAGAAGCTGAAGCTTGATAATCTTCACCCTCCGTGGCATCACTTTGTGAGTGGTCTGATTCAGGGCCATCTTGAAGAGTTGGGAGCTCCTTCCTCTCAAAGACGCCAGACATTTTAGTCCCTCCAAACCTAACAATGTCCTGAGAAGGAGAGTCTGTCTCATCGTTTGTGGTCTCATCGCTCATGATGTCCCTTGGTGTTGACATTTCATCCATGGGCGTTGGCACACTTGAGATCTCAATAGTTGACATGGTATTGCCCGAGGTGGTGTACTCTTCAGGAGGTTCATCTTGGTTCTCATCATCTGAGGCGGGTTCACTTCCAGAGCCTTCTGGAAGGAATTCATCATGAATTGAAGCAGCAGGAGAAATCGGGGAGCATACCTTTGGTGAGCTGGAGACAAAAAGACTTTCTTGTTGCTTTGTTGTTTCAGCTTGAGCAACAGCGGTGGCTTCACCCTCTCTCTCTTCTTCACTGTCTTCCTTTTCCTTAGTTTTCACTTCAGATTTGAGTTCTGTCTTTTGTTCCTCATCCTCCTCCTCCTCCTCCTCCTCTAGCTCTCCTTTCTCTTCATAGTCCCCAGCCTCAGATGACTCTTCAAGTACTGTTCCCTCATCTTCAAACTTCTCACTGGTGGTGCTGCTGACTTTCCCTTTAGGCTCCACCTCTTCAGGAGTCTCGCCACTTTCTCCCTCGGGCTCTGTTGTTGTTATACCCTCATCCATGGATTCACCTGCTTCTGGGGACTCCTTGGTGAGAATGATTTCCTCATGGTGCACCAGCACAGTTGAATCAGTGTCCACAGTGTTGGTCTGGTGTAAAGCCTCTTCATCTTCAGTGACTTCTTCTGCTTTCAGTACCTCAAAGTCTTTGGTGAGGTCCTCTGGAGATGACATCAAAGACCTTTCCTCATCCAGAGCGTCAGTGGTACTGGCTGCTGCCTCAAGCCCGGCTGCAACACTTGCGGCAGTGGCAGCAGTAACAACAGCAGCCGCTGCAGCAGTTTCAGTTTTGGTCTTGATTTTAGTGTCCTTCTTGGCAGCCTTGACTTTCCCCTTCTCTTTGGACTTTGCAGGGCTTCCTAGCTCCTTCTTTGACACATCATCTTTTTTCAGCAACTTTGGTTTTGGGGCAGGTTTCTTTGCATCACCAGAAGAGGCTGCATTCCTTTTAAGAAAATTGGTAGGCTTTGACACATCTTTCTTATGATCTTCTTTCTTTACTTCTTTCTTGTCCTCCTTTTTGTTCACCTTCATTGGAGACTCTTTCCTCAAATCTTTCTTTACTTCCTTTCTAACCTCCTTCTTAACTTCATCTTTCTTAACCTTCTCCACCTTTTTTGCCTTTTCCTCTTTCTTTGGTGTCACTTTCTCATCTTTCTTCTTTTCCTCCTTTTTGTCAGCATCATCCTTTACCTCTTTCTCATCACTCTTCTTCTCAACTGATTTCTTTGCCTCTTTCTTGACTACTCCTTCTTTGGGAGCAGATCTTGGTTTCATGTCTGCTTTCTTTTTCTCTGGAGTTTGCTCCACCTTTGATTTTATCTCCTTCTCTTGAGCTTTCGCCTTCTCTTTTCTCATTGGTGTTTTTTCTTTTTTTTCCTCAGGTGGCTCTGTCTCTGCCTTTACTCTCTCTGGTGTCGCGTCCTTGGACTCCTTTTTTAAGCCTTTGCTTGTGGCTGGCCTTGAAACTGACTTGAGACTCTCTCTACTATCTGTTTTATGCTTCATCTTTGCTTGTTGAAGTGCTGGCGCCATGTCTGCAGACAGCTCTTTTTGCGTCACCACTGGCTGCTTCAGGAAATCCAGATGTTTCAGCTTCTCAAGTCCTTCCAGAATGTGATTCTGTTTGGCGTTCCCAGGAAACAGCACACGCACAATCTTCTCTGATGGGTTAGCAGGATGCCACACAATCAGAGAAGAGATAGAAGACAAATAGGACATTGGTAGTTCTGACTCTTCTTCATTGGGTATTAAAACGGAAGCCATGTCTTTCTCAATGCCTGTCCATTGCTTCATGAAGATCTGCATCTCCTTACTATTCTTTGCTGGATTAAGAACGTACATCTCCAGTTTTCCAACTCCCATTTTTTGGAAGAGTATGATGGGTTCAACTGTGTTTCCAGTGCCCCTCTGTAGAGGTTCTGGTGTCAATGATAACTTACTCAGGTAATGTAAAGTAGCAGAAGCTTCATCAATGTTTCTCCGCACTCGAAGGTTTGCCTCTGGTTTCTCCAGGTGCTGTGGTACATTGAGGAACACAATCCCTATATCTGGGGAGATCATGTTCTTCAGCCAGTCACTGTTGGCCGTCGATCCCTGTGACTGTTCCTCCTCCAGCTCTGCGATCTTCCTCTGCAGCATGCTGTTGATGCCAGGTAGGTTGTCATCTCCAACATGAGTCAGAAGGATTGAATCCACACGGTCAAGATGGCGCACCAATTTCCAGAAGCAGGACCTCCTTTCTGACCCGCCATTGACTAGCATGTTGAAACCATTGACAGCAAAGAGCGCGGCATCTCCACGGCCTCCGGGGAAAATGTAGCAGCACGGCTTTGAGAGCTTCAAGAATCCACCTGAGGTTGGTGGTTCAAGGATGTCAAACAGAGTTTGGATCTCCACTGATTCTGACAAGTATTCGGTAAATTCTGACAGGCCCTCCATTTCAGGGAGAATGAGGGGGGAGTTCAGATTTATGTTTATGAAGTCCTGGAGATTGTGTTTGTCGAGGTTGGAGTTTTTCCAGTCACCTTGCTCGGGGCAAAACAGTGTGAGGCTTGCCTTGTTAGCTGGATGAATGCTACTGAGAAGTTCTCCAATCTGTAGCAAAAAAAAAAACAGTACTTAATTAGTAAATGTTGGTGACTATAGCAGCTAATATTAGTTGAAGGGAAAAACATTTAAATTATGAAAACACAAAAATTCAGAATAATGAAATAAAGACAGATAAAGAAGGCTACATAGATATAGATGATTCACTGAAGTGTGGTCAGGTACCTCTTGATCGGTAAAGATGTCAATGAAGTTGAAGAAGGAGAAGGAGCCGGACTGCAGGATGAGTTCACCTGTCCTTTCCACACAATGTCCAGCTAGGACCAGTAGCTTGTGTCGCGCCGTGTCCGAGATCATGAGCCGCGCCTGAACACAAAATACCATGCACAAGCCATATGACATTAGCTCTCACTCAAAGTCATTAATTTTGTTGCATCCATACTCATGCATGATCATTGATGTGCATGTGTACTGTATGTGTGAGCGAGAGGGCGAAAGCAAGACAGAGAGAGGAGTTGGAAGGATATGTTTGCAGCAACAAAAAATGTGTAATTAAAGCCAATTAATTTTACTGAAAAGCATGCTGTCACATTTTCTTTTTAATATATTTTATTTTATTTATTTTAAGTCAAAAAAAGACAAACACAAGCTGTATGTATAATCTGCACGTGGGGTTTTCTCTGAAATTTGAAAGGTTTAAATGTGTCCACAAGCAAACCTATAAACCAGTGCCTATAAATGACATACGGTTCTGATAGTTGCCAGCCAAGGAAGCAAAGTGAAGTTCTGTATTCTATTAATTTCTGTTGGAGGCAGGCAATTGTGCAGAGACGAGTAAATTAGGCTAAGCGAGAGAAAAAAAAAACCTTCAATCCTATGCAAATTAGGAGGAATTTCCCTCGCAGCAGCCAATCAGATTGTTTGGTGTTGTCGGTTTTGAAAATTGCAGGGCTATGGCATCATTGGTTCGCTTAATTTGCTAAAAAGAAAAGCTTGGAGGGCCTTGTAAGGGGTTATCGTTGTTGGTACGTAAAATATTTAATCCTGCGCTAACCTTAAAAAAATGGCAGTTCTAATATAAAGACAAGCGACTGGAAAGCCTACTAGTTGGCTAGGTTGCTAACTAGCTCACTATTCATGTGTACCTATATCACACTCAATGCAATACATTCATTTGAATTGTGTTTACACTTGATTTATGTGTACACAGGTGAGAAGAATGGTGTGTAGGCTATTTTAAATCATACATTTTATATTTTTAAGTACATAAGTTAATAGGTAGAACATCTCAAAGACCATAAACACACACACACACACACACACACACACCTCAGTGCTGACAGCTTCATCTGAAGGGTTGATTAGGACCACTGTCTCCAGCACGTTGCTCTTGTGGTGCAGAATCTTTTGTCCTGAAAACAAAGAAGCCATCATTACCATTCCATTCGCTTGTCTACTACACTAAAAGAGACTAGCGCTATCCAGTCCCGCCCATCATTTCCTGTTAAAGTACAAAGACTGAGAACAGAAAAAAGATATATACACCAACAGACCAGAACAGCAAGCCAAAATTGATTGAACAAAATTATTCATATGTAACCTGAATCGTGGAGAGAAGCACAGTCCTGCACCGGACTTGCAACCTTGGGCATGGGAGGAGGGAGTGCTAGAAAGGAGGCTGAAACCCATTGGTCTTAGCATCTGTTGCTAACACATCTGTTAAGGTGTGTGGGAGTGAGGTTGACTCTGGGAGTGAGGTTGAGGTGATCAAGCTCACGGCACCACTGTAATCTGCGTAACCAAGCACAGTCCTGCACCGGACCCAAACTCAGAACCTTGGGTGTGTGAGGCGGGTGTGCTTGCAAGGAGGCTCTCACTAGCATGTCTCTTCAAGGAGAACTCAATTATTTTTCAGCTCGGGTCCTATTTTCCCATCTTTTTGGGTCCAAATTTTACTAGGACAAAAATGATTAAGATGATCAGTCCAGTATTGAGTTGGAATGCTATAACTGGCAACCGCAAAATGACAATGCAGTGTACTCTTACAGGGCAAGAAACCGGGTTGAAGTTAACCGCTTGATTTTGCCGCTGAGAGGCTCATAATGTTCTCTTTTAAGGTGTTGGGGAGTGAGGTGTACCTGCTGGCTTCCGTTACATACATACAGATATATTGATCACTGATTGCCCAGATGGATCGGTATGTGTGTTTGTCTGTGTCTGCCTGACTACCTACCTATCTCATCACTTTGTGAGCCTGGCTCATAACCATCCCTTGGCTGATTTTATTTGACACATGGAAACCACTCTCTGAAGTTTATTGTGGTTATGTCTGCAAGAACCCTGAGTGAACAGCTGTGAGTGTGTGTGTGTGTTTTTTTGTGTGAAGCCGGTTTTGCTTGGTTGACCATCTGACACACACATACCTGGCAGCGGTTCTCTATTTTTTCTGTTACTACATGTCCAATTAAAAATCAGAAACTCTATAGACCATGCATCACCTATCTATATGAATAACAGAATTAGTCAAATAGAAGCCGTTCTACTTTAATGACAGTCACTACACCTTTTAACTGTGTTTGTGTTCTATCATATTACACAAGACATGTTAAACCATCAAAGTCAAATCACAAGCATGCCTATTGTCCAAATACTGTTTGATCAAGAAAACAAATACCTTGCTGGATATCAGTGACACCAACACAAGCCATATCAAATCATCAAATGAGAAAAAAACCTGTATCAGTGTTATACTGTTTATTACAGACAGAAAAAATAAGATCATTTTCAAATTTGTTTCCAGCAGCGGATGGAATTCCCTGCTTTCTTTCATTACGCGAGAGATGGATGACTGATAATTTATCAGGCTGTCATAATAAGCGGTGCTCTTGTCAGCAGACGTGATACTCTAATAAATATTAATCCACTCCGCCAAACTCTCATCTTGATCACTGTCACCTCAACTGGATAATGAGCACCTCAGAGGTATTCATTCACCATCACTACTCAACATTAGTTTAGTTCAGTTAGTAGTTGTATCTATCAGGGAGCATGGAAAAAGGACATTATGAAGAAGTGCTTGGTAAAAGATTAAGCCGGAGGCTTATTTCCATCCACAGACCCTAGGGTCTTTTTTCATCCTTTCATTGTAAAACAATGATTTATATTACGATGGCAAGTCTGAAGCAGGACCAAGGGATGTGACGGTTGATGTTTGACTACAGCAGTATTTTTTTCAGGCAGAGCCAGAGGACATTTCATTAATTGTCTTACGTGTGTGTGTGTGTGTGTGTGTGTGTGCGTGTGCGTGTGCGTGTGCGTGTGCGTGTGCGTGTGCGTGTGCGTGTGCGTGTGTGTGTGTGTGTCTGCCTTCCTTTAAGCCAGGTGTATGACTGAGAGGTTAATTATAGTGTTATTTCAGCCATGCTGTGTCATCATTAATCACCTGAATTTAGTCTTCATCATCTTCCTTCCTCTCTCTCTCTCTCCTGCACAACTGTGTCCCACTATCCCCTCTATCTAATTGTTATTAAATCGTAAACGTATACTTTCGAAATGTGAAAGAGATGATAGGCTGAAAAACTTCCAAATGTAGCTCCTCGGTTTAGTGCTTTTGAATAGTTATGAAATAAAAACAATATTTTAAAGGAGTTTCGACTTGTCCGAATGCAGCTCTGAATAGATGTGACATCTGCATCTGACAGAGATCAGATATGATACCCTTATTTACACCAGAACTATAGACCCTGTATTCTGCTGTGTGTGTTTTACTATATGAATCTGTACACAAAAAACTGCCTTGTCACTCTGGACATTCGAAGGTTGTGGAAATTACATGAGCTTTCTTTCCCCTTATAGCACTTAGAGACTTAAAATACCAAGGTAGCTCAGCAGGATTCCTGGAAAAACAAGAGCTTCCTTCTATTATTCATCAGCCTCCTAAAAATGACTACAGTCTGACCGTCACCTTATACATGCAGTGGTTAAAGCAGAGAGGGAAAACCTTCTGACCATTAAGGTTAATATGAAGTCTTTAACAGTTGCATTAACAAGATCTCAACATTTTGATAAACAAATCTGAACCCTGTCTGCTCCCACCACACCCCTATCCCACCGCCCTGATTTTCGTATCCTAACGACCGCACTTCATAATTCCATAACGGAATCTTCCATTAACCTCTGCTTCCACAGGGACGTGCCCTCAGACTTGGCCATGAGCTCAATTTGTGCCTCAGCTAAAATGGCTTCATTGCCTGAGTGCCTCTCTGTGAGAAGATGAGAGGCCAGAGCTCAGTGAGCTGATCTGCCTTGGGCCTTTGTTTGTGACCCTGGGCCGAGATGGACACAGAGGCATTTTAAATCTGCTGCCTAAGAGGCCGCTGGTGGAACACACAGAAAAATGTAAAAGTCTTTCGCCCTCATCTTGTTTCTTTTAACTCTCTGTATGAACTGTTAAGATGAATCATCCTTGTCACTGAGACTGTAGTATTTTGGTCTTTGTTGTTTTTTTTATTGTCTTTGATGTCCTGCACACCTCCAGGCTTGCATAACAGGAGGGGAAGGGCGGTGGTCCTCTGGGGAAACCCTCTGAGGAGCTGCACTGAGCTTTGCTGAGGTGTGCTGCGCTGCAGAGATCGATTGGTTTCTGTGGATGTTCACACACACCCCCCCCCCCCCCCCCCCCAGCATAAAGACTGCAGCAGAGAGAGAAGAAAAAGAGAAAGAGAGCAACTCACCCCTCTGATGCTGTCCTCTCTTTAACCTGCTACTTGTGTGCTTCTTCTTTTCTACCCTTTCCCTTGATCATCCTCATTCTACCTCTCATGTCTCCTTTTTCCCTCTCCCACCACTTTCTCTTTCTCTCAATCACTGTTGCTCTCCCTCTCCCCTTCCCATAGGTCCTTTTTGTCTTATCTCCCTCCATCTCTCTCTCTCTCATGGCCAGAATACCACCTGCAGCCAGCTGCCTCTCCTCTGGGCTCCAGAAAGATGTTTGACAGCCTCCCCCCCTCTTTCCTTTCATGTCTTTTCCTTTATCTCAAAGCTCCCACTCCACCTCTCTGCTCCTTTCCTCTTTCAGCTGTTATTCTGATGTCTTTACTTTTATGTTTTTCATATTTCTGCCGACATCATCCTGGCAGCTCTGCCCATGCTGCATAACGGAGGCAGACCACATGCCCATTATGCTGACGCAAACACAAACACAGCAGTCCACAAATGATGACCTCAACTGTCTTTTCAGTGTCTTTTTATTATGACATCACTTGTTCTTTAGTGATGACCTCATCTGAGCAGCCATTTTCACAGCTGGCTCTTCAAATGAGGATTTCCCATGTAAGCCTTTGAAGAAATCAAACACATGCTGTTCTCCACAAAAAAAGGCGAAGGAAAAAAGCCTAGAATCAGCAGTACGTGACTAGAATCCTAACAACTCTTCCAAGCCTGACAGCAGAAAACTCTCTTTTTTCTTCCCCTGCTTTATCTTCTCCACATGTCCCCACCACTTTTTGCCATCACCAATTTTGTCCCCACCTCTTTTGACAACTGAAAATAAAATCTCATGATAACCAAATTGATACCCAAAAATGACATTTGTGTGTAATGTTAGTCTAAGTGTTTACCATCAAGGGTGGAGCTTGCCTTTCCTGCTGATGGTGCTAATGATCAGGAGCAGCAGAACAGTGGATGTTCTATTTACACACACACACCTTCCTGTCCCCGAGGCTACCACGAAAAACCTGTTTCTACACTGAAGTACTCAATTTCTAGACCACAGCTGTCCTAATTAGGCTGTGTTTAGTTTAGCTTGTTTGGCAGGAAATTAAATCAATGATCAAATTCAAAGTTAGCTTTATTATGTCCATCTGTTGGTGCATGTGTGTTTTCTCTATTTTCTGCAAACATAATAAATATGCCACTGCACACACAGACTGTAGCAATAATCATTGTGCAAAGTGCAAATAACAGCTGAACTGTTGGCATAGGTAAAAGGCAAAGACACAAAACCAATCTCATTTTAAACATGTTACTTGTAGGATTACATTGCATTTACAAATCGACATACATTTTACAATAAATTGCACTTATGGAGACATGCAACTGATTAATGTTTTTTTAAAAAGCCTAACAGCCTGTATTTGATTTCAAATTCAAAGTGAACTTGCTTTAGGCCAGGGGTATTTCTAGCTGTTGAAAAGATCAGGGACTAAGTCAAGTTTGCCGGAAGCTTGTCCTACACATGCAGTATGTGTTTTGTTTCTCAAGTTAGCTTTGGAAATACGGTTTCTTATGGTCATGCCAATAATACCCGTATGAACTTATTTTAACTGAGAGAAAGAGAGAAAGAGAAACCTTCCCTTGACAGACTTGGCCATCTGGGCCTCGTTTCCCGAACGCGCACTTAGCCTAAAAAGCACTTGAAATCGCTCGTAAGAGGATTCCTACGTTGCAGACGGGTTTCCCAACGCCACACTTAGCTTAAGTGTATCTTTCGCTGAGAAGAATTCTACGTGTGGTCAGGACCAGTAGTAACTTCACACTTAGCGATTTAATCCACCAGGGGCGTCGTTCGACCGTCGTTTGGAAGAAAGGGGAATTAAAAAAAAAAAACATGGCTACTTGAAGCGAGGAATATTTTACATGAATAAAGCTATCTACACAACTTTTTATATGTTTATAATGACTCGGTTTGATCGGAAATGTGCTACGCGACCAATGCAGAGTATTTAGGTCTTGACTGAAGCTTTCAAACAGTAGTTTGATGGCACATTTAGCGCTTATGCCACCACTCCATTGGCTTATATGGTAGCTTCTAGCTAGATGGTTGTATATTATGTAGAAGAAATCCAAACGATGTTTCTGTGTATAGCACATCATGAGAATGTCATTGTTTCACCTGCCTATTCCCATCAAAATAGAAATAAAGAATATTGAGTATTTGAAAATAAAGATTAGGCTATACAAAACTAGTGCATTGCCCGTAGGAATTATGCATTCTGTAGTGTTAGCAGACGTAGGGCTGTTGGGTAGTGTAATGGCAAGACATATTTGCACTCCACATAGGTACAGGTTACACTGAAGTATTATTGTGATGCATGTTTCCTTTTCATTAAGAAATGTGTTAATGGTAGCCTTTTTGGAGAGTTACCAACAAATAAAGTTTGAGATTATGTAGTGGATGCAGTTGAATATACTGTAGATGTCAACGTTGCTGTCTAAACTATAAACTAAATGTCATAAAGAAAGACATTATTTAAAATGAAGTTATGGTTGAAATAGGATCACTTCTTTATTGTAAGGGTAAGTGTAGGGCAAGAATGGTCATGCAGTTGGACTCAAATGTAGGTTAATTTTATTGAATGTATGTAGCCTACTGTACTGTATGACTTTGAAGATGCTAGCTTTGACAGCCCACTCTCAGACAGATCGTAATAAATGTCCTTACAATGGGAACACAGTTTAAATAGGCTTCTCTGCTGGAGATGGCGTTACTATCCCCGCCCCGAATTTAGTGCACATTGCACGTTCGATGCACGCATAGGCTAGCTAATTTCACAGCAATTAACGTAAACAGGTTAACCTGACGTAAACAGCTCCTAAGAGCTACTTAAGAACTTGTGCACGTTGCGCTCGTGCACCTGACTTTAAGTTGATGGTTGGGAAACGCACGTAAATACAAAGTGCTACTTAGTGTACGATGTCGCGAAAATCCACGTAGGCCGTTAAGATACATCGTTATCGGGAAACGAGGCCCAGATCACCGTCGGCTAATTATTGGCTTAAGGGCTATTACACTTGGGTTGCTATATAATCACATCAGTAAATGTTATTTTGACATCAACATAGTTCTTTTAAACATCTGCAACCAGATATGGGAACGCTTAATCCATGTCGTTGGCTGTAAGAAACTAAAGGCTAAAACCTGGCCAATGGAAAGCTCATCCATCTCCAGACTTATGTACATATTGCAACAGTAAAACATTGCAAACCTCTATCACATCAGTTTCAATCTTTCAAAGCAGCACACATTTATGTTGGTCGGTCAAATTGGCAAAATTGCAGCCAAGTGCTTTTTCAGCCAGAGCATGAATAGTAAGCCGCAAACACTGCATGAAATGTGGGATTTACGACAGTTTTCGACCCTGTGTATTGCCGTAGAAGCCCACATTGGTGTGAAAGGCCCCCCCTTCCCCCTTGGCCAGGCCTAGGTTTTGTTATGTTAATTGAATTGACCTGAATTGAAACAACCACCCCCCCCCCCCCCCTCCCCCCTTGCCCTCCCCTGGTAAAGGCAATGCTGTGAGCTATACAAATGCAAATAAGGCCAGCTTTTACCATCTTTTATCAGCTTGGTAATTAGTATGATTACAGTCAGAGAAAAGGAAGGGAACACAAGAAAAGAGTTTCTCATTTTTATATCTTTTGAAAATATTTACAAATTGTCATTAGCAAAGTTTACAGAACTCTGTGTCATCCTACAGGATTTAGCACTTAATATGCTACATTTCAGCCAGTGTGCAGAGTGGCATGACAACAGTAACCTTTCCCTTGTCTTGCTTAACTGCACAGTGGATGTGTGTACAACACATCTCCCAGCAATGTGTTCTATAGGGAGGAACGATGCTGGGTGGGTGGTGTCTGCTCCCTGCAAACTCCAAACTTCTACTGGCTTTCCATAAAAATGTCTGTCAGGATGGGGATTAAGCCTAGAAACTTTAGCTAGAACATGTTTGCATGTAGTACTTTTTGTCATGACATTAACAACTAAGAACTGCTTTATAACAGCTGGTCTTGGTTCAGATAGAGGGTCAATGATGGGCACCTCAAAACTGTTAGTGTTGGCACACCACTTATTATACGTGATCTCTTTGCTCTAGATCCTTCTATGGAGTAATTTACATTGAGATATGATACCCTTTTGCATGTCATGCTAAAACAGTCAACCTCAATTATACAGTTGTTAGGGTACATCTGGTGATACATTGTTCGTAAAGCACATCTGTCATGCTCATCCAAGATAATCTTATGGAATGGAGAGATTGGCAGAACGTTACAGTTTTCTTAGACACGTTACAGTTTTCTGAACACAATATTAGTTTGTTTAATCAAAAGCTACATTGAATTGAGTAAATCTTTACATTTTAATCTAGTGCAATTAACTTTTACCCAGCACCACTTTTTACAGTGTAATTGAGAGTTGGCACTTTAGAAAAGGATGACACACAAGTGATTATGTACTGTATAAATACCAATGTCTGTTTTAAAGATAGCTGCACTAATATAGCCTACTCAAAATCATACATTGTATATTCTTCATGCAGCTTTGTCCTCAGCAATTTAGACCTCCATAAAAAGATTATAATTCCATATTTTTCCCAAGCTTATGTGTCAGGTACTTTAGATTTATTTGTTGACTAATAGCAATCGCCCAAACACACGCGTCGTGGGCGCACGAACGGTCTCGCGAGACAAATGAGATCACTCCCGCCAACAATTTCAACCTGAACCGCGGAATTTGAACTGCTGCCAGAATGCCAATGCGAAGACGTCTCCAGTTCTCCACTCCAGTTCCCTCTCAACGGGAATCTCCTATCGCCGCATCACAGCTGCAGCTGTCCAGAGCCGCCCAGGAAACGAAGGGCGCAAAATCCAAAAATCGCCGTAAGTCTATTTATTTTTAGGTGATTTCTTCTTACACATATACAAGGCCTCAGACTTTGCCCGCAAGCAATGTAAATTATTCAGGGAAATCATTGTGAAACGTGCCAGACTGTCCATGCCTGTTGCTTAGCCTAACTCTGAAAATGTGTATTGTAGGCTACTACTACAGGAAACTGAGGCGTTTACACAACAGAGAGGATAACGCCATGCAATATGACCCAATGCAAGGGTGAGATTTAAAGACAAATACTGGATCTGTTCAGCTAAAGTCGGTGTATCTTTCAACTAAACTATTGACATTTTGTTTTTCACAGATTGAGCTCACCGCATAACACGGCAGTCACAACGGATTTGGTGGCAGCCTGTCCCAATGTCCGGACATGAGCGGTGTGGACCCTGGAATTATTTTAAGTAGGCTAAGTGACCTTATAGGCTATATTACTTTTGTTTTCAGTTTGTTGTTATCTGTGGCATCTGAGGTAGCACAACGATGTTATCTGTTATTTAACTTTTATCTTAGCCTAACTCTAACTTTTAACTTAATTATTTATTGTCCAGCGGCTTGTAAGACGTATTACGAGACTGTCCACAGAAATTACCGGTACAGCCAGCCAAGCCTTGCAGCCCAGGCAGCGGCCAGGTTGATAAGGATTAGATCAGCTGTAGGCTACAGTAATTGCAGCGCATGGTCCTATGTAATCGTGTTAATAAAATGTGACGTTTTTGCATCAGAAATGATGTCCTTTAAAAGGAAATGTACATCCCAGCCGTTAAACACATTTGATGGACGAAGTATAGAAATATGCATTATTGTTGTGTCAGCACAGCGGCACTAATTTGGTTTATCTTTACAGCTGTTGGAGGCGAGGATGACTGTCTTGACGAGGGACGAAATGGACCTATGGGAGGACGTAACTCTGGACCTTTCTGGGGAAACTGGCTGGATCGTCCGGCAGCCAGTTTTCAGAAGCTCCGACCTGTGTGCGGCTCTGCAGGGAAGACTCGACCTGGACCCGAGATATGCGCTGACGCACCATAGAAGGCTTCGTGTCGGCACACCGTCGCCAAGACTTCCATCACCGGTGTATGACTCTGAGGCTGCAAAGAGACATTTCCGCCACTATTAAAGCCGTTGCAAAAATATTTTGTCCCAGTGCTGTGTTGCTGTTATTGCTGCTGCTGTTTTTTCTTTTCTTTGTTTTTCTGTGTAAATAAAGCTTTGGTTTTCAATTCCTGACTAAAGCTCGATTTGTCTAAAGCAACTGCCTTTCTATTAGGCCTACTATGATTATGATTATTTAAATGGTTAATAAGAAATTCATTCATTTCATAGATAACCATTATTAGTAGCCTATATTATTATAATATTATTAAACATAAATTATTAATTTCGTTTTTATGAGGCAATAGCCGTTAATGGGAGGGGCTACGATTTTTTTCAGTTGAAAGTTGACCAATAGGGAAGAATCTCTTTCCCTGATCACAAGACGGTTACATTTTAAATCATGGTCATTCTCAACCAATGGCTGCATTGTGTGTGAGGCTACAGTCAATATGCTAATAAGAGCCTTTCACACCTCTGTCAGCGGGAGGTGAGAATTAACACATCGCCCCCCTCTCCCCTCTTGGTCTGTATTCGGGAAATTCCGTGAATTTGCGGCAGACGGAAATTTCGGGGGAATGTCCGATATCAACCAGGAATGCATATCATTCGCGGCAGTATCACAGCGTTTACGGGCCCGATAATCTTGCTTTTCGTGCAGTGAAATCTACCAGATCCACTCAGAACGGACCAAATCTCACTTTTTGACTTAGTGTACACTATCCATGTTTTTTCATTCCAGTCCTTGGTCAAACGTCTCTCTCTACTACTCAGATTGGTTGAGCAGAGGACAGCGAGTTCAGTGATACTGACACACTTCAGACCTTTACGCTCTGGTCAAATGTCAAAACAGAACCGCCACTGTAACAGCGCAGAATCGCTATGATACGTCAGAACAAAACCACCCTGGTACAGAACCGGCATAAAACCACCACAGTGTACCAGAACCTGGCTGTCATGATACAGAAACAGTGCAGAACCACAAGAAGAACAGCTATTGAAACCAACCAGCACAGGCCCACCCTAGCACTAGGGGTGTAAAAAAGAATCGTTTTGCATCGATGCATCGATCCAACAGCCGACGAGACGATGCATCGACACGTCCGCAAGAGTATCGGTTTAAAAAAAAAAAACATTTTTTTTTTTTTTTTTTTTTTTACTTTTTGTTGCTAGTGCACTTTGATGAGTTTTTCTATTTTATAGTGAATGAAGTAGGCCTACAGGGATATTTTTTGTTACCATTTGCTGCTACTAGTGCACATTTGCACTCATTGCACTGATTTTGTGGAGCATTGTCATTTTAAATTGAATTAACTACAGGCCTATTTTTTGTTACCGTTTGCTGCTAGTGCACTTTTGCACTGATTTTGTTGAGTATTGTTATTCTATAGTGAATGTTGTATAGGCCTATTTTTGTTACTTAACACTTTGTACTTTGTACAGTACTTTTTGATGCAAGGCCTTTCAGAATCTATAACAGGGGCATTATTATTTTTCAGTGAATGAGGTTGTCATAGGCCTAGGTGGAGTTCAACTTTTCTACTTCTGTTATTGGCTGTTGTTTCTCAAATAAAATGCATAACGATATAGCAGCTTTCATTGATTTATTTCAAATCTGAAACATTGTCTAGCCTGTAAGGTAAAAAAAAGAACAAATTAATCGAATCGAATCGAATCGAATCGTATCGTGGTGTATTCATGAGTATCGAAAATAATCGAATCGTTGGGTCAGGAAATCGATATTGAATCGAATCGCCATGATGGGTGTGATTTACACCCCTACCTAGCACACCAAAACAAGTCTTCTGTGATAGCAAACCAACACATAACCACCCTGGAAGAAGACTTCTGTGATAGCAGACCAACACATAACCACCCTGGAAGAAGACTTCTGTGATAGCAGACCAACACATAACCACCCTGGAAGAAGAGTTCTGTGATAGCAAACTAGCACAGAACCAGCACAGAACACTAGGACAGTACTGTGACAGGTCAGACCCAGTACCGTGCACCAGAGCAGAACTGTTGCAGTGTGTCAGAACACAATCAGCACGACTGGGCTCTATTTCTGCTCAATCCCCAAAGTAAACTCTGCTACATTTCAGAGGATTGTTATCTAGCTCGAATGCCAGACCAGAACCATTGCTGTAACTGATACACATGTTGAACTGCTTTTTGAATTAATCTCAAAGGACAATTTATCAAAGGCAGCAGCAATGTGTGTGTGTGTGTGTGTGTGTGTGTGTGTGTGTGTGTGTGTGTGTTTTCCTCTGACTGCTGTGTCTGTGCTATTTGTGAGGTTTACCTCTTTCAGTCTCCATCTCCCCAGCTGAACCCAGAGCCTTTGACATTAACACGTACTGAACTCCCTGTGGGCGATTCCTTGCATCAGTCACACACACACACACACACACACACACACACACACACACACACACACACACACACACACACACACACACACACACACACACACACACACACACACACACACACACACACACACACACACACACAGGGGACATGGTGCAGGCAAAGACAGACACACACACACAAAAAATCACACTCTCCTTATCCACACATAAAGTACTGACCCAAGTTACTCTTTCAGACACACAAATGTGCCA
>NC_137909.1:14311891-14344391 GCF_963457725.1 Sprattus sprattus
TCCTGCATATGCCAGTATATGAACATTAGCTCGGTGCACTAGGGAGGAACATTAGATTAGACTGGATGAAATTGAATTAGATTGAATTGCAATGATTGATGAAGTCCACTGGCTCACCGAAGACTGGGACTACACACAGACACCTTGTCTCCACTTTTGACAGAGAGAAATAGAGACAAGAGAGAAAAAGATGGAGAGAGACGAATTGAATAAGTGAAAAGACAGGAGGAGGGAGAAAGTCATCTTCATATCCCTTCATTGTCACCATCGTTGTCGCCACCTCCGCCCTATAAAAATTAACACCAGGCCAACATGATTGACTGACCACTGGTTTACCGGAGCCTGACTCCCTCGATTGTCATCTTTCTCTCTCTCTCTCTCTCTCTCTCTCTCTCTCTCTGTCTCTCCCTCTGTCTCTATCTCTCTCTCTTTCCCTCTCTCTCTCTCTCCCTCGATTGCTCATTATCCCTTTTCTCCCTTTCTCCCCTTCACTCTCACCCACTCATATTCTCGGCTCTCTCTCGCTCTTCTTCTCTCTCTTTCTCTCTCTCCTCCTGTCATTCTCAGACTATCATTGACCCTTTCAATGTCAGAGCTTCCCCATTATTATCGCTCTCCTTCATGTCACCTCCCTCTCTCACTCTCACTCTCTCTCTCCCTCATCCTTCACTCTTCTCTCATCTCCATCCCTCTCCTCTGACATTATGTGTGCCATACAGGAGCTCATTACTGTTTAACTGCTCTAGAGATGCATGAATATGTGTGCTCATTAAACAATGTGTGTATGTGTGTAAGAGTGCATATTTGCGCAAGCATACTCGTGTGTCATTGCAATATATGTATAGAGTTGTGTATGTGTGTGTGTGTGTGTGTGTGTGTGTGTGTGTGTGTGTGTGTGTGTGTGTGTGTGTGTGTGTGTGTGTGTGTGTGTGTGTGTGTGTTTGTGTGTGTGTGTGTGTGTATGAATTTGTGTTCATGTATGTGTGCGGAGGAGGGGAAAGGTGTCAGTGTCTTCAATGAAGACTTGTGCATTATGCATCTATGTCTGCTTTGGGGAGTGAGGGGACTTTATACATGTGTGTGTGTGTTTGTTTCTGTGTGTGTGTGTGTTTGTCTGTCTGTGTGTGTGTGTGTGTGTGTGTGTGTGTGTGTGTGTGTGTGTGTGTGTGTGTGTGTGTGTGTGTGTGTGTGTGCATGTTTGTGTGCGCACGCATCCAGCAGCCTAAAGATCTGGCACAGACACAGGCTGGGAGTTTCCAGAAGCTAATTACCCACAGTTCTCCTCTGTGCCGGGTTGCACGGCAACCTACTCACAGGAGGATGGGGAGCGTATGGGGAGTGGATGGGGAGCGGATGGGGGGGCGAGACTGCTAAAAGCAGAAAGGAGAACAGAATCCAAGAGAGAAAGAATGAGAGCGGAAGAGAATGTAGGAACAATGGGTACATGCAACAAGGTGGGGCAGACGCAAGATCAACAGCTGAAGAGGCAAAGAAACAAGGAAACAAACAGCCACACAAATGAATGAACAAAGAAACACAAAAATAAACAAGCAGGTGTCGAAAGGGTGGAGATGAAATGAACTGAGCCTGGAGAAAGGGTGGAGAGGCGGAGAGAGATGTTAATGAAAGAGAGGGAGATGGGGGATGCATGAACAGAGGATGGATGGACATTCAAAGACCTCACTGGGGGAGGGACCTGAAGACAAAGCAGGGCCAACGCCCAGAGCAGACAGCGTGACATAAACCTAAACCACTGCATTCAGCTGTGAGGTCAGATACTGAGAGTTCAGAGCCAGCAACATCACAGAAACAATAACTAAATTTATATCACTCTCACTGCAACCTCACAGAAACATTAACTATATCACTCTCACTGCAACATCACAGAAACAATAACTATATCACTCTCACTGCAACATCACAGAAACAATAACTATATCACTCTGACTGCAACATCACTGAAACAATAACTATATCACTCTGACTGCAACATCACAGAAACAATAACTATATCACTCTCACTGCAACATCACAGAAACAATAACTATATCACTCTGACTGCAACATCACTGAAACAATAACTATATCACTCTGACTGCAACATCACTGAAACAATAACTATATCACTCTCACTGCAACGTCACAGAAACAATAACTATATCACTCTCACTGCAACATAACAGAAACAATATCTATATCACTCTCACTGCAACATCACAGAAACAATATATCACTCTCACTGCAACATCACAGAAACAATAACTAAATGATATCACTCTCACTGCAACATCACAGAAACAATAACTATATCACTCTCACTGCAACATCACAGAAACATTGACTATACTGTAATATCACTGTCACTGAAACATCACAGAAACTTTAACTATAATATCACTCTCACTGCAACATCACAGAAACATTAATTATAATATCACTCTCATTGCAATCTTAGACAAACATCTGCTTGACCAGCAGCCACCAAACTCACAGATGGAAAACAATGCAGGTTATTGGAGTGCCAGCAATACACACACTAGGGTATATGCAGTGTTCCAATATCTGAAAGTCTCCACTATGCCATGAGTGCTGTGGAAAGCTGTGTTTAGGTCATTGGTGGTGCTGTATCAGTAAATAAAACAACCTGAAAGTCTCCACTATGCCATGACTTCTGTGGAAGGCTGTGTTTAGGTCATTGGTGGTGCTGTATCAGTAAATAAAACAAACTGAAAGTCTCCTCTATTCTATTGGTGCTGTTTAAGGCTGTGTTAAGGGATCCTGCTGAAGGGATCTACCACAGGTTCTCTCTAGTCCATCAACCACAGAGAGGAAGAAGGGAGATGAACGAGTTGGTGTCATGAGATAATGTACACAAAAACACACACCAATGGAGCGTCCTTAAGAACAACAAGCTGTGCAGGTAATACTTCAAACAGGCGTACACACACACACACTCATAAACACGCATGCACCATTGACTTAAACCACACACACACACAGACACACAACACACACACACACACACACACACACACACACACACACACACACACACACACACACACACACACACACACACACACTATTGACTCTAATCCTTCATTTAAACACTCAGTCTGTGCTCCTGCTGGATCTGCCAAGAAGAGGACAAATGAAGCATAAGTAATGCCAATTTATTTCCTAAATATCCCCAAAATGTATTTATAAAAGTACTCTATAGTATTATAGTACCAAATGAAGCCTATTTCTCTTTCGACAGAGACAACTATATTCTCTTCCATCTCCTTGAGTCCAATGAGAACTGTTTACTGTAACAGTGACATCACAGAGTGGTGTGTTTACTGGTCCCCCTCTACTGGACCAGAACCAACTCCATCAAACCCAGAACCCCCCACAGCTGTGATATCATGAAATCATCTCTGCTGGTGACTGGAGGACGAGACAGGGATGACTGCTGATGAGGCACCTTTATAATAGGTAATAAAATAACAGAGCACACACACCACCATTGTATGGACACATGTACATACAGTCATCCACACCATTGCAAACACCATGCAGGAACACACACACACACTCACACGCACACGCACACATATAAACACATACACATACATACGCTAGCATTTTAACACAAGGTTTACATACACAATACATAGATATGGCAAACATAGATATTTGCATCTGAGATTAATAAACCGGCGTGTGTTTGTGTATATGTGGACGTGTGAACCTGTTTGTTGTTTGTATGTTTGCATGGTCTTTCTCTCACTCTCTCTCTCTTTCACGCACGCACGCACGCACGCACGCACCCACGCATGCACACACACACACACACACACACACACACACACACACACACACACACACACACACACATCTGGACAAACACAAGCAGGACAAAAACCCTGTCATGCTCCAAAAGCCCAAATTAGCTCCAGTCCTCTTAAAGCACGAAACATTATTTAATTTATATAAATAATATCAGCTTTCTAATTGTTTTCAACCTTGGAAAACCCCTTAAAACTCATACTAAAGCCTCTGTGGAAAAGGTCTTTCCTAGAACTTTCCTAAAACTGTCAACTTTTAAATAGAACTGAGGAGGAACCTAAATGGTTCTTGCTTCCTTATTTTCCAATCTAGAGTATAGGAATTCATTTTGTAATATAATATTTAATGGATGCAACTTTAGGCGTAGTTCCTGCTGTAAGGTTGCTGTTGATGAACATTGGTTCTCTAAGATGGTCAGTCCATTATCAGGTTTAGTCTATTATCTGCATGAGGAACATAACAACTAATACTGGACCTTTAAAATGTAACAGCACTAACAGATTACTGAGGGTTCAACAAAGAGCCCAACAGTTTACTAGAACTATCAATTCCAAGGCCTCCATAGAACCCGACGGAACCCTCATGTCAGCCTTACCTCGCACATCTGCGGAGAACCGGGCAGAGTGGCGTGACACGAAGAGCTTGAGCTCCTGGTCCAGGTTGCAGTCGATGAGGTTCGTGTCCCATGAACGGATGCCTACAGAAAAGCACATTTAAAAACTCAGTGATGCAGCAGTGTTGTAAACGTTAAAAACAGGTTAATTTAGGCAACGACTATAAAAACATTGTATCATTGAATCATATTAAATGTTTGAAATATTTCCACCACTAGGTTTTCCTCAGTCATGCAATAACCAAATCTGATGAACACCTGACAGGTCAAAAAGGGGCTTAAAGATCACGTGTGGAGACATTTCTATATTTTGCCTCTGGCTCACCTTGACCTATGACCTCTGCCAAGCCAGGGTTTAAGTGTGCACAGCTTTTTGTTTCTCCCCCTATCATTCAGAGAGTGCATCTAGGGTCACTGTCACCCAAAATAATTGAAACACGTGCTATGTCACTTTATTGGATTACCACACACCCCACACACACACACACACACACACACACCATCACCTGTCACTGATCAAATGAGCAACGAGAGTTCTGACTGGTCGATATTTGGAAATATCTATAAAAATGTTCAGAGGCACGGTGCCTGATCTGATGCTCTCGGTTGAGTAATGATCAATTGGGTTCCTTTGTCCATCTGAACAACTCTTTCTCCCCCTGTCAGAAATACAACCTTCCGATTTCAAAAACATACTTACATCCCAACACAAACTCACACAAACACACACACACACACACACACACACACATACGCACACACACACACACACACGCAGACAGATATACACACACACTCACAGACACACACACACAGACAGACACACACACACACACCATTAAAAAAAAGAGAAGGGATTTCTGGTAAAAAAAGAGAGAGAGAGAGCAGAAAAATGCAGGATTAAAATGTAAATCGGAAATCTGTTGGAGCTGGAGAGTTTGAGGACAGGATCATAAAAGACTCAGCAGGCCATTATAGGATATGGGGAAACATACTGCCCTATAAAATAATCTCATACTTAGCATTTCTACCTGCAGAAATCCCTCAGTAGAGAAAAGATCCAGGGAATGGCATTCTACAGGGCTTTTTTCACATACACACACACACTGCCTGAAGGAAAAGTGAAGAACATTATTATTCACAAGCATTATAATACTCAACTACAGTGTTGGTTTTAAAGAAGCAGACCAACTCTAGTGCTATTAATATAGGAGTTTGTATGGGGAATGTGTTTGGGGGTTTGCATTTATTAAAGCACACGGCTTCTTTGTGGCAGAGTCGAGGTGCTTGTCATTTAGACTCCTTTGAGCTTGGGCTCATACACCACAGGATTTCTCCTCTATACTGAGCAACAATTTTCAAGTCAGCAGCTGAGTGAGGCCCTGATCTGGCCCTGATGTGGCCCTGATTCGGGCTGGATCAAATGTGACTGAAAGAGGAGAGACCTGAGCAGGGTGTGGCATGAGGCCGAGGGGACCTGAGTCCGGCTCCTGCTATCTGATCAAGTGACAGATTGATTTCCATTTTGTCCTTTCAATGGTTTTCTGCGTCTGTCTCTGCCTGTCCTCTGGGCTCTGAAACAGCGGAACCCCCGGCTAACAGTGGCGGAGAGACAGGGGCACAGGGATGTGGCATAAGATCGCCAGACACATGGCTGTTCCAGAATCAGCGATTATGTGTGTAGGCTATTTCCTCCTCTCTACATCCCGAGCAGCACACAAACCAATCCCGTTCATGCTCTGTCTGTGCTGTGATAAAAAAAAACATTAATGTGACTTAAATAGACTAAAATAAAACTGTGTGTACGATGGCCACGTGTCTGGCTGGAGCTGTTTGTCTTTGAAGTCGACTAGTCATGCTGCGACGTTCTATGCGCCTGGGTACCACTTCCCCACATTCATAAAACACATCACCAGATTACTCATTTCCTCAAAGGACAGTTTGGATTGTTGTTCCTTATTAGGGTAATTTCAATTAAATGCCTTTATAATAGTCAAATTACTACATTTCCAAACTGAATTTTAACTTATTGGAAAAAATTATAAAAACATTCTTGTTAATAAATACCTGTAATGGAGTTTAACTAAATTGAGTGAGTGAGTGCATTTTGGAAGACAGGGTGGCATGAAAGTAAAAGAAGACATATATTTTATAGAGAGATGTTAACAAAGGCCTAAATGTATAAATGTAGATGATACACTAACACTGTAGCATTCTACATACTACACACAGATTTTTTTTCATGTAATGTAAACCTTACTTGATTAAACAATGACATGGCTTTTTTTTTTTTTTAATTAGACGAATCAGACAGTACATGCATCAATAGACCGTTGTCTGGTCTAGCTTCTGTTGTTTTTGTGAGTTGGGCCTACTGCATGAAAAAAATAATGGTGAAATAAATGTGGTTTTCACATAGTTACATTCAGACAGCGACAAAAAGCATTATTGAGTTAAGAGAGTACATACAAGGCACTTCCCTATTTAGTTTTAAGTCTGAGCAAGTGATGACAATTGCTGTCGCTGAATTGCCTTTCGAAGCAGAACAGGCCCCCTTTGACTTTCCGTACAGACCGCAGTGCGGCCTCGGCCACGCCCACTAGCCGGTATCGGATGAGAGAGAGACGCGAGATAACAAGAGATGCTGAGCAACAAGAGCATCATGCCAATATCGTATTATCAGCTTGTCGGATTCACTATGCTATATTACGACTAACGATAGCCACTGGAAATGCTTTGTTAAGATATGCGAGCTTCACCTTGCAAAACAAGTTAATATTTGCCTTTCACAATGATGACAGCAGCCTGTACACAATCACAGGCGTACCTCTCCATGAAAAAAAAGTGATTAAATATTTCGGGGACAAAACGAATTAATTCAGAAGTAGGGCAATATCTATGTAAACATTTCAGTCATGAGAAAAGCCTAGACAAAGGACAAGTAGAGCATGACAAAAGCAAGCAAAACCCAAGGTGTTGCTCCGTACACTGACGCAGACTCAAAGATGCTCCGTCTTTCTGACGCATGTGTAATTAAGATGCTGAATCATTCCCCACAGCTAAACAAAAACTCAATCACGCATGGGAGGGACTGACAACTACACAACTACATAATTGCATCGGAGTTATAAGGCGCGATGCGTTTCACACATAGGTGAACATACGTGCCGAGCGGCAGCCCAGTCCAGGAAGGGGTTCCGAGACCTATGGCTGATTGCCATTTGCTTGATTTTTACTGGAGTACCTGCAGATCGAGTTATCAAACAGGGAGGGGCTGCGCTACTCTTTCCATCACTCTGCACTAGAAAACAATGAGCTAGTGGCTATATCCAATCCAAAGTGAGGCATGAGTGAGGCACATAGTCCCTTGTGAAATCCACAGAAAAACCAAAGGTCCTAAAACATATGTTGCTGGAACACAAACTGACATGTAATGCCAAAGTATGATTGAAACGTAAACACTGTGGAGATACAAAACAAGACTGGCAATCCGAAACTGCGATCGGATTTATATACACCCAGCACGGCGTGCTTGCTTTCCCTTTGCCCAAACAAAAGCAGCGGTTACCTTTTAGCACTCTACCTAGCGCTTTCTTACCTTTTTCAATGTCTGCAATGCCACACCGCAGATGCTCCTCGCTAACGATCTCACCGACCACCACCAGCAGATAAAATCTGCTGTCATCAAAGCGATAGGAGAGGTTAGACTGGGATGGGGATGACATCTTCAAGGTGCTGCCGCATAAGGGCTCTGTAATGTCTGCGGATTCCACGAGCGTCGCCATCCTCTCGAGGCGCACGCACTCCCTCACTCACGCGCACAACACACACACTCAACACACTCTCCGCCGGTATGGTAGGGGCGAGAACGGATGCCACCAGTCGTACAGTAAGAGCTTCAGAGGGAGTGGCTCGCTCTTTTATACCGTCAGACACCGCGTGTCACTGAGTTCAGCAACACGGAGAGGCACGGGAAACCGGTGTGCGTGCATTCGTTGGTTCTCTCGCCCGATTGATGTAATTCGCGTCAAACCAAATCAGCGGAAGCCACTCCGCATGTATATTATATCGCGTGTAAACACCAATTGCATGCTGTTACTTCAAATTATGCAAGGTCAAAGAACAAAATATTAAGTAGATTTGTCTCAGAAACTTAGAATAACATTTTGGGGAAACCCTAGAAGGGTGAATAAAGACTTATTCTGCATTGTACATTGGCGTTTTGAATTTGAACAGACTGCTCAAGGTTATCAGACTGCATCAACTGGTAATCCAAGCAATTGGTAGCAGCGTGATCTCTAGCACTCTGGAGATTATTGGACTACTGTGGGTTTAATTCCAAGTGTAGACAGCAATGACAAGAGAGAGGCATGGTGGTGTTTCCATCAAACCTCAGGTATATGGACGACCTCTCGGTGGAAAATAAACTCTGTTGACACCTACAAAAGAGACACCTCATGTAGACATACTTAACACTTCCTTACACACCAAGCTGGGTCAAGCTGAATCAAATCAAATCGCTACAAAATCTGAATCAATTCATGCTGCAGTTCCTATTGTTGTCTCATTTTTTGAACACCAACAAACAAGTCAGTGAGATATATGAATGCACTGCCAAAATCTAACAGTGACTTTACCATAATAAGTTTCAACATCATGTTCTACTCACACAATATGTTATAATCTCTTAGCCTACATCTACAGTGCAAGAAAGGTATTCATATCCTCATAATTTACTGTAGATGCACAGTGTGGCATTGCTACAGGCATACTTTGTGAGCTGGCATACAGAAAAAGATCCTCCCTTCAGGGACTAATATTCCCTTGTCTGTCCGTTTCTGTGTGCTCAAATGGCAATGAAATGGTCCCCTACAGAGCGATTGAACCAGTAAATGAAGCCTCTCTCACACACACGTCTCTTGTGGGTGTAAATTGTGTTATGAAATGCACCAAGAGGTGTGCACTTTGCAGTAACAGAACTCCCCAGGGAAGTGGACCAACAACATCAGCTTACTGTAAACACACAAAACGGAGGGGTTTAGAGATGCTGCTGTCACATATGCAGGACAAGATAAAAACATCTGAGCATCTGGGAAGAAACTTGAAATGAAAATAAAGAAAATTGGATATGATGTGATTAAAGTATAATGTAAGAGTCAAGGAAAATGATTGATAACTGTAAGTACTATATCTATCTATCTACCTATTTATCTATCTATCTATCTATCTATCTATCTATCTGTCTGTTTGTCTGTCTGTCTGTCTGTCTCTCTGTCTGTCTGTTTTTTATATTTATAATTTATATATCTGTCTGTCTGTCTGTCTCAGTCTTTTTATATCTATTATTTATATTTCTGTCTGATCTGTGTTTGCGCTTTTGTTTCTGTTTCTTCTTTCGTTGGGTTTTCCCTGCCCAATCCACTGTCATTATATGCCCTTTTATTGGTAAAAATCTGTTTCATTCATGCACAGAGCCCCCTATGTCTGTGTGAAAATTGAATGAAGAGAGAATAAGACATGACTTTTAAAGGGACATCAAAGCCGATACCAAGTAGACCGAGCCTACACAGAATGCAGAATGTGTGTCACAGCCTAAAATAATCAATGTGGTTATAATTGAATGTGATGGAAATAGAACTTTGTTGATTAAATTAATACATTAATCACTGTTGTAGCACCTGCAGCCACCAGCAGGAGTACTGAAGATGAGGTAGGCCATGCTCTGTCTTGCTTTGATGATATAATTGTTGGGTTGTTGCTGTTGTTGTTGCTGTGAGATTTTAAAGCCGGCTGGCATTGATCTGGCCTCAGTATGGCCCTGATCTGTCCCCAGTATGGCCCTGATCTGGCCCCAGTATGGCCCTGATCTGGCCCCAGTATGGCCCTGATCTGGCCCCAGTATGGCCCTAATTTGGTCCCAGTATGGATCCACCAGCACAATATGTGTTTCAGATCTGAGTCAGCATTTAACAAAGTGTATAGTCCTTGGCAGCAGAGCATCTAGAGCAGGCAGAACAGAGCAGTCATCTGGCAGCACCCCACAGTCACTGATGAGATGCCCGGAAATGCTCCCATGGCAACCTTGTTACTGTAAACGAGAGGGTTTCTGAATGTGCTTGCAACTGCAACTACATGAGGTGGCATTATGATAAAGGTAAAGGACTGGTATTTAGCAGAAGCTTTTATCCAAAGCGACGTAACAGACAACCTGCAGCGATCGGTTATCAGACCCCGGTCAACCGGTGCAAGCGGTGACACTAGCAATACAGAAAAGGAATATACTGTCACTCACATACACTGGCTGCATTTGTCTTTACTTGGCTAAGAATGTATTGCCTACCTGGAACAATACAGATAGACTAGCCTCAGTCAAAGTCGAAGACTTCAGACGAGTATATTGTTTATTATTTTCAAACATTTTAGTTTTTTTCTAGTTGATTTCCACAGTTTACAAATATGTGGAATTGTGAAGAACTAATCAGGAAGTCCTGCAATACCCCTGCTGAAAACATCCTCTAAGGGTGCATACCTGCAAATGACCTGTAAAAGAGAGCTGCAGTTGACCAATACTTTCCTCTCCTTTGCTTCCCAGTATTTGCATTTGTGAATGGGAGTGGATGAATGGGCCTTCTGGCAGTGGCTCTGGAGGATGTTTATAATCAACCCATGTATCAGACCTCCACATTAATGTTTAACACCCAGACCAGACTTGGTGTTCTGTCCTGTCCAAGGCCTGGAGTGGATGATGCAGCCTATCAAACATTCATAACCCACAGCTGAGGAAGAGGTGGCTCATCAAATATGTAACATGCTTATCTTCATGCAGCCAATCATCATCAGCTGAGGTGTGTGAACAGGGGCCCGGATGGAGTGGGCCGGGTTTATGCTCAAGGGAGACGAAGGTGGAGAAGGTGGGGTTTCCTTGAGATTTATGAAGGGGCAGAGTCAGAGTCATGTTCAAGAAGAAAGTGTCACAGCAAGATGTCTGTTAAAACGGTGTACGTACCGGTGTAACAGGCCAAATTAACCCCTTCCCAGATTAAACCTGGGTATACTTTGGCCCAGGCCAGAGTATACCCCGGGGATAAACTGTCTTTGGCCAAACTATACCCGGGGGTGTAAAATAGCCTAGGCCAGACTATACCCCTCCAGGCAGGGCCGGTCCTTCCTATAGGCGACAAAGGCGGTCGCCAAAAACTGTGCCTAGCAAAAAAAAAAAAAATATATATATATATGTATGCGCCCCTTCTATTTCTCCAACCAATATTTACACATGAAAAAATACATTTAACATAAGGGGAAAATTAGCCAAACATCTAAAGAGGTAGGGGTGTTTAGAACTCCCTGAGATGCCCAGACATGCAAGAGACGTCCTAACAAACTTTAGATGAAGTTCAAGCACTCTGCACTCTGGACAACTGGAAGAAAAAATAAATAGATATCTGGACACTCTTTTATTATAACTTGACAGAAAATAAAACAAAACACACTGCAATAATGGGAGAGAAACCGTGTGGCTTCCAAAAAGGTTGGAAGAACACAACAAACCTCATTCACCTGTTATTTATGCTATGGTAAATTAGCTAGTAACGGTCAATGACTATGTTATGTGATGATGTCATTAGCGTATATTAGCCAACGTTAAGTCAACTTCACTGGGGCAGTCGAACGTATAGGGCGACATCGTCATCCACACAAAAGTCGGTGGCTCCATGGATTTGTTGACCTATCCCGCAAGCTTTAATCTGCAGTCATCAACAGAACATGCACTTTATCTTGAAAACAAGCATGATCATTTAGATGTTGTAATCAGTGTTTAACTTTGAACATTTATATTGTAGCGAGGACTTGCTAGTCTTAGAAATTGAAGTTACAGGACGTTATGACTTATTTTTATTATGTTTCAATTGCATTATGTTACACTACTGAGAAGTGTTGTAGTAATCTTTGATCTTTGTGGATGTTTTGATGTTGCTATCAGTGTTTAACTTTGAACATTTATATTGTAGCGAGGACTTGCTAGTGTTAGAAGTTGAAGTTTTAGGATGTAGTAATCTTTGATCTTTGTGGAAGTCTAATATTTTTTCAGTTTTTCTGGTTGAGGTAATAAAAGTCTTTGTTTTATAGTTTTAAGATATAAGTCAGTCAGTGTCTCACTTAACTTAACTGACAAAGCTGAACCTCCAATAAAATGTTGAAAAATGTAGTAATTCTTGTGTATATCACTTATCACTACTGATATCCTGGAGGTAAAAATCTGTACACACACACTCACACACACACACACACACACACACACACACACACACACACACACACATACACACACACATACACACACACACACGCATACATACACACACATACACATAAGGGAAGAATGAAAGAAGAGTAAAAACACACACACACACACAAGCTAACACATACACACACACACATGCAGACACCACACCCCAAAACACGCACAAGCAAACACACACACACACACACACACACACACACACAGACACAGCACAAGGTAACACACACACACACCCAGACATTACACAGAAAAGCACACACACACACACCCAGACATTACACAGAAAAGCACACACAAACACACGCAGACACCACACACAAAAGCACACACAAGCAAAAACACACACCGACGCAGACACCACGCCCAAAGTGATAAAACTGTGAGATTTGATGAGGAAGATGACAAGCAGTGTACAGCTGAGAGAATTGGAGCATTTTGACTTTAACATGTCTCAGATGTTCCAGCACAGAAACAGAGAAACCAGGGGTAGGGTACCTAATGGAGTTTGTTGCCATGGCGCTCTGCCACAGCAAGTGCCATCTGCCCCCTGCTACAATAAGGCATTAGATTAAGCTGCTATAATCGCCATGGCAACATACACAATGATTCCGACATCAGTTTGGAGACAGGCTGGAGGGTACTGTCTGGGTGATGTATCTGTGTGTGTGTGTGTGTGTGTGTGTGTGTGTGTGTGTGTGTGTGTGTGTGTGTGTGTGTGTGTGTGTGTGTGTGTGTGTGTGTGTGTGTGTGTGTGTGTGTGTGTGTGTGTGTGTGTGTGTGTGTGTGTGTGTGTGTGTGTCTGTGTATGTGTGTGCGTGGATCGGTGGGTGGATGAGTTTGCTTGTGTCCATTTGTGTGTGTTTGTGTGATTGTGTGTGTGTGTGTGTCGGTGTCTGACTGTGGCCATTTTTCCATGAGATCCCGTCCTTGATCTTGTCCCCTCAGCTGACTGTCTGTCTGATTGTCAGTTTGTTTGATGGGTCTGCTTTCAGTCTCCTCATGCTGCCATGCCAACCAAGCGCTTCCCCAGCTGCCTGAACACTTATGGTGAGACAATGGCGGAGTAGGAAATAGATGGTTACAGCGGACACAAACATGAAACTCTGCCAGATTATTGCTGACACCAGAACGGTCATGTTGAAGTGATAAATAAACCTAATCTGTGGAATTGCAGGTTTCATTTATGGTTTTAAAGGACGAACAATCCCTCTACAGCACCATAGATATTATGATCATTTCACCTCCAAATTTTGAAATCCTCTTTCCTATTCACTATTTTAAGGCTGCATGCTGAAGTACTGAATACAAAAGTATAATAGTAGCAGAATGTGTTTCGTGAACGAACTGCGAGAGTGTGCTTGCTCTGTTGCGGCCATGACCTTTGACGTTGCAGCCATAACATCACTAATAGCTTAGCTTAGGCTAGCTAGCTGCTTATATTGTTTTACTATGGGGCTAGGCTAGTTGCTTCGCATATTGTAGCAATGGTGTTTGCGAATGAGTTGTTGATCAAGCTGTCTTGTATACTTTCACTTGCTTTTTACATTTCCATGGCTGTGTGTGTTGTGTTAACCCTGTCTCTTACTGTCTGTGGAAGAGGAGGTTGAAACTCTCAGCCCAGCGAGTTATTTATTTATTTTGATGCCACCGCCGTGTTACAGAAATAAAGTCTCTTGTCCGCTCACGAAATAATGCACAAAACGATTTACTATTTACATGATTTTTATGGCTTCAAAATATCCTTGAACACCCCTGTGATTGAATATGCCTGTGATATAAAGCCTCCCTGTGATATAAAGCCTGATGGTGGTTTTCGATTTACATGATTTTTATGGCTTGAAAACTTAAATATCCTTGAATATCCCTGTGATTGAAAGACAGATATGACTTCAAAACTTAAATATCCTTGAATATCCTTGTGATTGAAAGACAGATTTCTGTTGAATATGCCTGTGATATAAAGCTTGATGATGGTTTTCAATTTACATGATTTTTATGGCATTTAAAAGAGATTGGAGAAGGCTTCGCTTCACTTTCAGTTGGCTAGAGTGGGTGACGTCACAATGGCTCAACATTCCACCATGTTAGTCTATGAGAGAAAAAGGTGATGAAAAAGAGGAATAAAAAAAGAGTGGCAAGGGCTACCGCCACAAAAAGATATAACAGGTTGCACCGGTTCGGGCCGGACGTTTCGGTGTTTGAACGGCGTCTCTACCTCGAACGGGCGAGGCCTGATGCGATGCAAGAAAAACTGGGAGAAAGGAGAATAAAGAAAGAAAACTTAAGAAGAACAATAGTTGTGCTTGTCCTACGGGCAAGCACACTAATAAATAAATATTAATATGTATTATCAAATAAATAGGGTAAGCGGTTTTCAAGTCACCCAAAGACACTGTAAAACAAAACATAAAATGAGGATTTTCCCCTTAACATTTCCCTCAATGAGTGCTACTGTTTCGTTGCGTTACCACAGTGACAGGAATTAGGGACCTTGTGCTCTAGGAAGTGTGACTTACTGTATAGTGTTGTGCTGAAGCCCACTGCAGAGGACAGCCTAACGTTGGAGGGCTGCAGCTGCTGCAATGAACAGACACATACGCCACCAGTCACCCAAATGATGCAGTTACCTGCGCCACGCATCTGACGAAAGAAGAGGCTTAACATAGCACTGAGCATCCTGGAAGATATTCAATATCTATTGTAGGCATACTATTAAAGCAAAACTATGCAACAATATATAACTTTTTGAGGTATGTTTTAATAGGCAACTAGTTTCAGTATCATCTTCAAATTCATGTTGCTGGTATGTGGTCATGTGAAGGGCAGATGAACACATATATCGCTCTCACTAGCCATCCAGGCTATGCACTAGGTAGTTCTGTGGTCCAGGTCGGAAACCCAGTCAAAAGCTTCCATAGCACTACATGGCCTAGAATATCATTAAAAGATGCCAGTTAGCATGTCATCAAGCTTTTATCAGTGCCTACTGGGCTATTGGTGGCGACTGCAAGGTTTGAGTAGGCTTTTTAGGCAGTTAGCTTACTAGTTTTTGACCAAAACTCCATTATGAGTATGGGATAACTCACTAATGATCAGAGGAACAATGGAGAGTATCCTGCCTGGAGGCATCACTTCATGGAAAACATCACTGCATGGAATGGGAACTGCACTGCCCTCATCTGCAAAGCACTGCTGAGAGTCGTGCAGACAGCCCAGAGCATCAGTGGATGTGAGCTTCCCTCCATGCAGGATTTGCACAACGAGAGCCTGCAGGCTTATCGAAGACCACAGACACCCCAAAATACTGTACATTCTATATATTACACCTTACAACTTAACAGTTACAGTGTTTAATAAGGTGTAACATATAATAGGGCGTACCTATGACTATAAAGAGCGGTCAAATACTTTCTCATGCTTTGCAAAGAGGTTTTAGGAGTGAGAGTTGCCATGGTCTGTGTTTTCAAGATTGAGACTCAATTTTTCTTCTTAAGTAATTCTTAAGTAATTTTTCGTAGGCTTGAGACATTGTATCATCAATCAAAATCAATTTAAATTACAATTAAATTCACAAAACCATTTAGACACTAATTAAAACTGTGTGGTGGCTGATTGAAACTGCACTGCAGTTTTGTGCATGGACAGTAACGGTTTGAAACCTCAGCTTCTTTGCCTCACACATGGTTATACAATTCAAGTTATAAAGTCTGTCAGGGCTCCTTAGGAATTTCAGCGAAAAAAACCTCAGAGGCTGATAATAAACTCTATTCATTCTGATCCTCAGAACACTAAGTATAAAAGTTTGGCCTTCAGAGCCAAAAGAACACAGAGAACATGTCACAGAGCATTACCAAACCCCACTGTTCTATTCGAGACATTGAACAAACCAGGAGCTTGACGCAGAATGTGCTTCCGACGTGCTAAACCGCATATGCTGTCAGAATTGTCTCCCTGTAAAAGTGGCCTCGGTTTGTACCCATTCTATTTCCAAAGTTTCTGTTCTGTTTATAGAAAAGCCGAGACCCCTAAGGGGTGCTTTATTGGCGTCTGCAGCAAGACATCATGTGACACTAGCGCCTCTTGTCACGCCATCGGAAACAATGGACAGAGCTTTTAATTACCCTTTTTGATTTGAATTGAATGAGTGGGCCCTGAATAAACAGACTCTACAGTGGTCCATATGCCCATTCACTGTGGTGCCATGGCATAGCAGTTTGAGGTCTAGGGTAGAGGTTTGTGTGGAATTGATTTGGCTGCGTAGTGGGGCCCTGGTGCCCCGGAGGTGGAGAGGTGGAGCCGTGACGTCAGATTGCCTCAAGGATTACAAGAGAACGTCAGCTCCAACCAAGAGAAGATAATGTCAGCCTATATTGAGAGAACTCACTAAATTCACTCCTCATCTGGTTTAAGGTTGTGTTATTATTCATACACATTGAGAAACCACAGTGGTCAGTGCAATGAGACAAGCTTATTATATCACCATGGCGGAGGCTGTGAGAGTAATGTTATCATGAGGGCTGTACATTGCTGAGTCATCATAGTTCTTTCTCTCTCTACCTCCCTCCCCCTCCCTCTCTCTCTCCATCTCTCACTTTCTCTACCCCTCCTCCTTTTTTCTACCTCCCTCCCTCCCTCTCTCTCGCTCTCTCTTTCCCTATGTCTCTCTCTCCAAAATGCCTAGTGTTTCCTAAGGGATGTTAAACTGAAGGGTCAATCAAATTAACCACGGAACCTCGTCCGTCCTGTAATCGCACA
The DNA here is from genome assembly GCF_963457725.1 of Sprattus sprattus. Classification (NCBI taxonomy): domain Eukaryota; kingdom Metazoa; phylum Chordata; class Actinopteri; order Clupeiformes; family Clupeidae; genus Sprattus; species Sprattus sprattus. The sequence continues at coordinate 14,329,393 of NC_137909.1, forward strand.
TAATCTAACCCCTCCTGATGACTACTGTGGTCCTGCAGACACCACGCAATGTGCTGCAAACCACCAACTCTCCACTTCAGGACAGAGTGCCCACAATGATCTGGCAGAGAAAGCAAATGCGTAATACCAGTCAGACACTCAATCTATCCATTAAAAATGCCCTCAAAACAAACAGAGAAGAGAGAGTATATCATTGTGCTTGTGTAATGACTGAGTCTCAAAGCCAGGGTTATATCAGTGTTAATGTGCTAAGAACCCTTTTATCGCACATTAAAAAAATATTTCCATGTAAATCTTACAACTCTGCACACGTTTGTTTCGTGAGAATGCATTGCGTTAAATATGTAAATGATGTGTCGCCTAATAAAAGAGGAGAAATTTATAATGAAGCTGCATAAAGCTTTAATGCACTGCAGTAAAGGCCCAGCCACAAGTACTTTACTCACATTTCTAAATGCCCCTGCATGCATCTCTGGCTGGGGTGTGACCTAGTTACAGACATTGCAGCATTTCTTTGTGTGTGTTTGTGTGTGTGTGTGTGTGTGTGTGTGTGTGTGTGTGTGTGTGTGTGTGTGTGTGTGTGTGTGCCCCTGAGTACATTTGTGTGTGTGAGAGAAAGAGAGAGAAAGAGAGAGAGAGGCAGAGAGTGAATGTACTGTATATCTATGTGTTTGTTTAAGAGAAAATGTGTCTGTGTATGCGTGTGTGTGCGTATAATACGCGTGCATGTATCTGCTTGTGTGTTTGTGCGTGTGAAAGAAACAGAAACACAGAGAGACAAATGGAGAATAATGAGATTGATATTAGATGAAAATGCTTACAGTGATCTAACTAAAATGTCTCCTAAAACCAATTCATCCCTACCCCCTGTAATGTGTCATGACTTTAATGTAATGTGTGGCTTCCTCGGGATGCAATCTGTGAGTGTGCCATGCCATCCCTCCTGACTCACCATGGCATAGCGAGGGCACATGTGGGAGTCTCCAGCTGGGGCATTACACACCCTGGCATCCTCCTTGGCACAATGTGGGTCAGAGGGAGAGAAAGAGAGAGAAGGAGGGGGGAGAGAGAGAGAGAGAGAAAAGGAGAGTAGGATAACAGAGCTCATGCCAGTCTGGCAGCCTGGTGAATCAGCACTAACTGTGCTCAGGCAATGTGTGTGTGTGTGTGTGTGTGTGTGTTAGAGAGAGTTTGAGAGAAGGAGCGTATGTATGAGTGGGTGAGTGTGGTATGTGATCAAGAGAGTATGTATTTGTGGGTGGAGCAATTGTGTCAACTGTATTATTTTCAGTTCATGAGTACTGAATAATAACATAGTTATTACTCTAATTAGAAACCCTGTGAAAATACTAGAACAGCTTTTATGGCACAACATCACGGAATATATATCGCCAAGTTTAAGTCAGCAAAATAGCTAACTGTTATCATTGCTAGCTGAATATAAAGTAACATTAAAGTTAGCAGTTATCAGTGCTAGTTAAGATGCTCTTGGTGTTTACAAGACATGTTTAAGCTAGATCTTTTCAGCTAGGTTTAATACCTCATTCGTTTTAGACATGAACTTCTTACTGCCTAGTTATAGTTTATAAACATAGGGTAATGTCATGGTTGATGTTTAAACACGCCCAATAAAAACATCTCCTTTGTTTCATGGCATCATGGCAGCTGCTAACTACTGATGTAAATTATTGAATGTCTCTGATCTGTTTCCATAGCACCGGCCCCCCCCTCTCACTGCATACACACAAATTGCCCCTTTAGATCTTACGACTGATGCTAGTGAAAACATTTTAGGGGTCCCCGCCTGTCGTCTACAGAGCAGTTGCATTTGGTTGTCATGGTTATTCAGTGGGATAAGGTGTATAGAGACTATTTTGAGAAGTGACTCATGCCGCCCACTGCCCCCTCTGCTTTGTCTTATACACACAAACACACACACACACACACTCTCAGACACACACACAGTCCCCGTTTTCTGTCTTCCCAGTCCAGTACCCATAATACCACACACACACACACACACACACACACACACACACACACACACACACACACACACACACCATAAATCTCTTTCTGCCCAGTACCTACGATACCACACACCAGTGTCGTAGTCGAGTCACTAAACCTCAAAACCTTAAGTCTCGAGACCCTAGTGTTCGAGTCCGTGTCAGAGTCTCCAAAGAAGATTCCAAGCCACACACACACACACACACACACACACACACACACACACACACACACACACAGAAAGAGACAGCCCTATTATGTGTCTACCCAGTGCCCATCATGGACACACAGCTCAATAGACATAATACACAAATTACAACCACTGGCACATCAAATACACATACTATCTTAACATATTTTTGCATTCATCTACTGTTGCTTCAACTATATAAAGACTTAGGGAAAAAGTGAACAAGAGAAAGAGAAACAACAAAACAGAGAGAGAGAGAGAGAGATAGAGGGAGAGAAAAATAGGGATAGAGAGAGAGCAACAGCGAGAGAGAGAGAGAAACAGAGTGAGAATGACAGAGAAAGACAGAGAGACAGTGAAAGAGAGGGAGAGAGAGAAACAGAGAGAAAGAGACAGAGAGAGAGCGATAGAGAGCGAGAGAGAGAGAATGACAGAGAGAGAGAGGTCAAACAGGATGACTGGGTGGCAGCTGTAAAACCTGACTTTACTGTTTCTTCAGTTTGTTGCTTCTTTTCTGCCTGTCATTGTCTTCTATAGTCCTTCATATACTGTGTGTGTGTCTGTAAGTGTATGTATATCTTTTCTACCTGTCATACTAGTTCTGCCTCAAGGGTGGCTCTGGTGTGTGTGTGTTTATGTGTATTTGTGTATATATGTTTATGTGTGTGTGTGTGTGTGTGTATGTATGTGTGTGTGTGTGTGTGTGTGTTCTCGAGCAGTTCCAGTTCCATGCCGTTCCATCACTAGCCCCTGGTCCTGAGCTCTCTGCAAATGGCATTTTGGGCACAACCCCAGAGAGCCGTCAGCATCAATCCTACAGTCCTCCTCCTGTGGTCCTGAGTCCTTGTTTTTGTCCGTTCGGCACTGCCTGCCTGCATCCAGTCCAACATAACCCCCTCTAAATGGGTGCTTGTACTCAGAGGCTCTTTACTCTTTATAAAGCCACGTGATGGATGACCCTGGACCAGAGGAGAAGTGCAATGGAGATGCGTGGTTCTAGACAATCCTGTTAACCTTGAGGAAGTGGCTTGTTGCCTTTTGGGAAAATGCGCCGGTCAAAGCAAGCGGCAGACTCTAGAAGAGCCACATCTGATCCAGGGTCAGCTGTTATACAGGGATAAATCTCAAAGAATACATGCAAACATCTGCTAGGCTCTAACATCCAGTACATACAGATCCAGGATTCAGCCAGCTCAAATAGTCTGTGTACACATAGAAACCAGACTAGTATGTTCATAACTATTTTTGGCCATATAGGTCCATTTCTATTTTAAGTTCGCCCATTCCACCTGAAAAACACTTACCTGAAGATATCTATCCCACAATCTCTGTACAACGTTAAACACATTATATACTATCCAGTGATGTTATGATTCGAGCGCAGTGAAGTGTTAAGTGGAGGAGACCTTTAAGTGCCTTGAGTAGAAAAGTGCTAAATAAATGCAGTCGATTTACCCTTTAGTTTCTGGGTTGAGACAAAGAGGGCATGAGCCTTCACACTAGACAGACCTGTTGCAGATCCAACTCATTCAAGACATAACCAGTCATTACTGAATTTAAAGGTGTATTGTGGAACTTGGAACCCATTGTGTGGGTCTTTTTCTTCTAAGCCACAAAACAAGACAAGTATCAAACAAGACATGAGTCAGAGAAGTCCCACAAAATACAGACGTAGACAAAATTGTTAGTACCCTTCATTTAAAGAAAGAAAAACCCACAGTTGTAACTGAAATAACTGAAACTGACAAGCTCCAGTTTTGTCTCATCTGTCTAAAGAACATTCTCCCAGAAGCCCTGTGGCTTGTCAATATTTTGGCAAATTCAAGTTTCGCTTTTATATGATTTGCTTTCAACAGTGGTGTCCTCCTCGGTCGACTTGGGCTCAAACAGCAACTGAAGTTGCGATCTGACACAGATGTACGGTACCTTGGCCTTGGAGTTCACCTCATGTCCCTATGGTCAAATTATTTTCAATCTTTTCTAGGGGTACCATAATTTTTGTCCGGGCCAGTTTTTTTCATTTTTTTTTAAAAAATTATTACTTTTGTCAGTTTCAAGTTATTTCAGTGACCATTGTGGTCTTTTCTTCCTTTAACGGAAGGGTACCAACAATTTTGTCCACGTTTGTACCTTTGCCTTCAAAGCTTCTACAAGGGCACCCTCTGGTGGACAAAATGGGAGCTGACTATAGAAATGCAATCAAAGTTTTGGTCATAGAATTAGATTATAATTCTTACCGCACAGTGATCAGAGGAGCTTCGGGGAGACATCAAAAATTGAATCAAATTTGAATCAGATTGGTTGCTTTTTTACACATACACATACAAAAGTATTCAGGACAGAAAACTGAATGGTGCACCATTTACAACTGACTGTACACTGCAAATGCAAAGAAATTTGGTATACTGGAGCTATCTTGATTAGAATTAATAAAAGTGCTTATCGAATACATTTAATTTTCACATGAAGTACAGGGATTCACTCAATCATAGATCGTAACATTTTAAAGATAAGAACAAGAGGTCACAGATACACACAAACACACACGTACACACATGTACACACAGACACACAAACACACACGTACACACATGTGCACACAAACACACACATACACACATGTACATACAGACACACAAGTACACACACAAACATAAAAAATATTTGGTAGGTAACCGTATAATAAAAATGTTTGTCTCGTCTGGATTTATTTTCCTTTATTGACCGGTGGACTATAGATTATCCCTTAATTTATCTACACACACTCACACATGCCAATAAGAATTCTGTGCACATCCAGTTTAAAATATACCACCAGTGTATAGTTTAAATGTCATGCACACACATACACACACACACACACACACACACACAACACACACACACACACACACACACACACACACACACACACAAACATGCACACTCACTCACACACACACACACAAACACACACACAAACATGCACACTCACTATCACACAGACACACTGAATGAGTAGGCTCCTTAGTCTGACAGCTGCTTAAAACCTCCACCTCACTACAGTAACTTTAACAGCAGCTAACTACTGTTTGTCTTCAAGGCATTCTACTAAATTCAAGAAGACTCCGTGGCCGCCCACATAACAGTGACTACTTTGCAGCCTCATGTCTTATCTTTACATGACATCATCTTTAAAAACAGGGTTCTGCCAAAGAATCCTGTGGGAGAGGAACGGAATATTTTGGCTCACTTTGAAGTTCTGTATTTAACGACCAGATAGAGATCCTTCCTGTTCTAAGAGACACTCTAAAGCCCTTTTTTATTCGAAAAAAAAAATTGATGACCAAAGTCTGACTGAAACTATTTAGGTTGTTTTTTCAAGCATCCCACATTTCTAAACGAACACAAAGTTCCTGAAGTTCACATGACATGGCCGGAAACACACAGTGCTTTTAAATTAATGGAACAAATAATAAAAGCTGCAATGCCTCAATGTCAACACAGGACATACACATACTGTACATACACACACACACAGACCACACACACACACACACACACACACACACACACACAAATAAAACCAAGTCTTAAAGTCCACAGGGGGGCAATATGGCACTGTTTGTTTTCACACCCACTTGTTGCTTATCGAGAGGGAGGGAGATCAACCCATCAGGGAGGTAAGGACACTGGAACTGACCCTGGAGAGGAGGGAGAATGATGGGAGTCACATAAACAGGTGTTCAGCTTGACACTTAAAAATGTATTAAATAACCGTACCCTGTGCTGTGTAGACAAGCATAGTCCCTCACCGGACTCTAAACCTGGGAGGCAGGCGTGCTAGCAATGAGGCTAAAAAAATCTGGGTGCTAGTGTCTGTTGCTACCACGCCTCTTAAGGTGTCAGGGAGTGAGGTTACTCACTGCACAGCAATTTACCCGCTGATCTCTGTTACCCAACCTAATTTAGAACTTCTCAAACAAGGCCATCGATAGGCAGGCATCAGTGGCTGCTATGTGCTATGAAAAAACGTGTTTGTAGCAACTGAAAGGTTAGCAGCTGGCCCTTATCAGGCACAGCTGGTCAGCCTGCCAACATTGTAGGTGGTAAAGAGGGACACACAAGAAGGCATGGAGACAGAGACGGGGTGTAGGAGAGGCAAACAGACATGGCTGCATCAGCGCTCCATCAGGCCTGGATTAGGGCCAGATCAGGGCTGATACAGGGTCAGAGCAGGGTAAGATCTGTAACAAGGTGTGTGAAATCACTCTTACTTGAGAGTACTTGTATATGCAGCAGTTAAAAATGTGAGGTGGGACACACACACACACATACACACACACACACACACACACACACACACACACACACACACACACACTACAGAACAATACGGGCTCAGGCATATTGAGCCACGCAATTACAACTGAACCTCCTCCACATTCACTGAGGCTTACCTTGAATTGGTAATGAAGGCTTGACTCAATGTCAACAAACTAATTTAACATAATATGGTAGCATTATATTATATAATGTGGTAATATTACCCTTTGTGTCTGAGTAAATCTACTTCAGCTTTGAAGCAACATATGAAATAGAAAATGAAATGTTCAAGTGCGAATTGAGCACATGAAAGTGCAGAGTGTATGAGAGTGTATGAAGAGCACATCTCTACTTAGCAAAGCTGGGCCCTGCACAGGTCCTGACATGGCCTGCTTGTGTTTGCTTGCAGGACCGGTAACATGAATCATCTCATTCTCACATGTGTAATGAGGGCTGTCTGTCTGTTGAGTAAACAGCCACTTCGCCACTGAAGCATTTAAGGTTTATGGATGCAGAGACCAAGAGATGGATCACACTGTTGGCTGGCACAACCTGTAGCGAAGGGGATTTACAAAAACCGGTTCCAGTCCAACAGGAATGCACTCTGCTCTTAAATTGGTTTGAAATTGCAGTGCAGGGTTAGTAGTTATTAAAGTTCTGCCAAACAATACTGACTTTTTTATGTCCAGGTTGGAGCCTTTCTGTCTTAGTTTAAGAGCATGGAAGTAGGTAGGGACAGAGAATTATCGGTATCGGATTAAGAATATAGCTCATTACCTTTTAAAACAGTGCTGTTCTAACTCCTAGCAAACAGTAGAAAGCATCTACGTTATTGTGGTGGTGTTTTTTTCTCTGACATCTATGGCTTTGTAAGTTAGTCATTGCTCCGACTGCACAGAGTTTAGACCGGAGTCATGGTTGCCATATACAATCGTCAGGCTTTACTCAGGGTTTGAACCTGAGTTGCTGGATGTGGGGAACCAGCGCTTAGCCACGTGAGCTAGTAAGAGGACCCAATGGCAGGATGATGTTCTCTATCGTTATTTCTTTATTGCTTTTCAACAGGGTCTCTTGCAACCAGCAGTTTCTCAAAACACAAAAGAGATTCCCAAAGAACAGAGGATGTGGCAAAACAGGTAACAGTCCAAAACACAGGAGTTACTTTGCAAAACTACTTTAACTCAAAAAACACCAACGGTGTAATACAATGCAAAAGGCAGTAAATCAAAGAGCTACTAACTGCGTAGCTATCATAGGGAACTACCCTAGCAGCGAGAGGTGAAGCTTAAGAGCAAACGCATACAAAAGCAGTTTGAAAACTGCACAGGGAACAAACCTTAAACTTGCGCTGGACAGACATGAAACACTATAACGACCCGATAAAGGGCAGGGAAACTAGCCAGGTATTTAATTCCTGGCTGATTGTGAGTCAATACAATGTGACACAGGTGAGGGCACACAATTAGTTACAGGTGAGGGCACACAACGGGAAACAGGTGAGGGCACATAACGGGAAACAGGTGAGGGAACATAATGGGGAACAGGTGAGAACACAGAATCACAACAGAGGCACATGTGTGCGAAAACAAGCGTTCTTTTGTCCTTTGGCCACCAGATGCCGCCAATGTGCCAAATTATGGCAACCGCCGCCCAAAGTCCTGACAACAATGCCAGCTGGCAACTTGTTCTCCAAGGATAAAAGTGGGAGATATACTGTGTGCATCACTAGAAAGACTTCTGCCTAAGTGTTTTAATTTTTTACATAGAGGCTGATATTTTAGCATTTAGATTTCCATGTATTCATATAGCAAAGGATTGTATCCACAGTTACTAGCGATTTGAGGTAAAACGATCAAGCTAAAGTAGATAAGGTGATCCGATCCACCAAACTAGTTCTTATCAACCTGAAATGACAAATTAGCTCTTATAAATAGAGTGTGTGTGTGTGTGTGTGTGTGTGTGTGTGTGTGTGTGTGTGTGTGTGTGTGTGTGTGTGTGTGTGTGTGTGTGTGTGTGTGTGTATGTGTGTATATGGGCCATTCTACCGAATTGGTGCAAAGTCACGTCGGAAATATTTTTTCCCCCAAAATAGTTTTATTCCCAAAACTTTGTCCGTATGTATATTGTACCATATCTAGAGTACACATATCTAGTAAAAGAACAGTCAATTTTTATATTGTATTTTCAGAATGTGTTGGAATGTTTTTCCTCTTCCAAAAATTGTCACTACCGAAACATCACATTTACTATAGTAAAAAAGTATTATTATTGACCTGTTCAGATTGTGTTTCCTTCCCTTCTCTGAAGAGTATTTTTATTTTTTACAAATATTTCTTGAAGGTTTTCACAATGAAATCCATAAAAATGAAATTTTTACCAAATTTTCAATTTCAATTTATACAATTTATCTGTTTCGGTAGTGACTGCACTGTTTCGGTAGTGACTGCATTGTTGGATGGATGTTCATTTCTCTCCCAAAATCTTCCAAAAGGTGATCTGGGCCGCCCTTTAGTCCACACAACACATTTATTTAAAAAGTATGGAATTGAACTACTTACCATTTCAATTGTCACTACCAAAATCATCTGGTCACTACCATATGTTTCGGTAGTGACTGTTTCGGTAGTGACAATTCTAGCTAACTTTAAGGATAAATAAAGAATTCTAGCAAGCACACGGCTTGCAAACAAATCTTTGAAGAGGTGTCCACACATACAAACATAAGATTTTGCATGAAACCCCAAAAGGTTTACTTAATTGAAGAAAACATGGGTTTCGGTAGTGACAATTCTTAAGGTTACACGTCGATTTTCAGACTTTGGAACACATTTATATAAAAACTATGGGATTTAGCTACTTACCATTCAACCATAAGGGACAGGGATGCAGTGTCACTGCACGGTCAAAAATGCAGGGTCGTGGCTAAAACACAGGCTCAGCCAATGGACTAAAACTCTTGTGTTTCGGTAGTGACATGAAAACTAGGGACATGATTTTTTGAGTATAGTTAATTGATTTAAAAATTAAACCCACAATAAATCTTGATATTCCAAGTTCTGTTTCAACCCAATCATAAAGATCTTTGAAATTAAATCATTGAAAAAAAATCGAAAAGTGTTATTTAAAGGCATTGAAATTTAGATGTCACGGTTGGGGACAGCTACTTCCCAATAGAAAGTACCCTATAAATGATGATTTTGTATATATTTAGCTTATCACTATCTCTTTTAATGCATTGGGTTTATATAGACCAGGGTTGTGTGCTGTCCCCCCTGCTCTTCTCCCTTTACACCAATGACTGCTCCTCCCGAGACCCGTCTGTCAAGACCATCAAGTATGCAGACGACACCACCCTGATAGGTCTCATCAGCAACAACAACGAGTCTGCCTACCGGAGGGAGGTCGCTCATCTAGAGTCCTGGTGTGCAGTCAGCAACCTAGAGCTCAACGTCAACAAGACAGTGGAGATGATTGTGGATAGGGATGCACCGATACCACTTTTTTACAAACCGATACGAGTACGAGTATTTTTATTTTTGTACTTGCCGATACCGAGTACCGATACCGATACTTCCGAGATTTGGTTTCCATGAAAGATTTTATTTTATCCTCTGCAGGTTATGTCAAGCCTATAGTACAACATTAACATAAGGCGATCCCAAGCCAAAAATAAACAGAGCTTTCTGGTTTAAAAAAAAAAAAAAGAGTCAATATCATCACATTAGACAAAATGTAAATATAGACAGATGGCAATTTAATTTGCTGCATAGTTAACAACACAGTCTGCTTAACAAAAAGTGAACAGAACTATCCTGGATAAGAACATGAGCAGAGTTCAGTTACAAAAGGATCAACAACTCTCTTTCTCCCCTTCTCTCTCTCGCTCTCTCTCTCTCTCTCTGTGTCTGTGTGCGTGCACGTTTTTTTCTTTTGAAAGACGTCAGTAAAGATTGGTTGCTTTGGTCTCTTGAGCCACTGGCATGAGTGAACTTTGTGTGCTTAGCACTATGGTGCGTCTTCAGATGTTTAATCAAATTGCTTGTGTCAAACGAAGTACTTTCCTTTCCGCCCCTCGACACTGTAACAGTGCAGATCTTACACTGTGCCTTACTCCTGTCATCATTTATCTTAAAATGAGTCCAAATCGCCGTTAAGGCAGCACAATAGCGATTTCTAACTAGAGTTTAATGTTGACAATGAACTGGGCGGCTACGTTCTTGCAGCCAAATTGACACTTGCCTTAGCAAGCACTTAATATTAGCATCAGGCGGAAAAACGGAGAAAAAAAAACGTAATACTAGCATCAATGTCCAAGAGTGTTAAAACAACCTTGCTAACATCGCTAACGGGATGTCTTGCTAGCGGCTACTTGCTAGCGGGTGTTTATGACAAACTAGCAAGTCAACAAGCTCCTGAAACACAAGACAAGACAGACGTCCTCTTTTACCCTCACATGTCCTCCTTTCGAGACCTAAATGCGTCCGGGTAAAAGAGGAGAAAACAAATACATTCCCGTCCCCGTCAATCAACCGTAGCAAATGGCAATAATATGTTATAGGCGCAGCGTCGCTAAAGACAGTAGGCTAGCCCCTACACTTTGCCTATGTAACAGCAGTTCTAAGTTAACTGCAAAACATAAAATAGCCGAAGATAGCACTTACCTTTACTGGAGGTCGTACGTGTTAAGTTTAAAATCTCTAGCGAAACCGTTAGCTTACGCAAGCCACCTCCACACATCGTATCCAAGCTGTTATTGAATTAATTTAAACTGCAAGTTCAACCTCAACTTATCTGTCTGCAATACCGCTCTCGGCCTCTATGCAACTCGCCGCTCTCACACCTGGCAGGCATAGACAGTAGAGGAGAAGAAAACACACGCGTTAAGACGCAACACTGGGTATCGGTTTTTGGTATCGGTAATTTAAAACGAGTACGTGTACGAGTATTTTAACGAAGTATCGACCCGATACTCGATACTGGTATCGGTATCGGTGCATCCCTAATTGTGGACTTCCGAAAAAAGGTTCACACATATCCCCCACTTGTCATCAACAACTCATCTGTCACTGTAGTCGAACATTTCAAATTCCTAGGCACAACCATCACCAACACACTAAAATGGGACCATAACATCACTCAACTTGTGAAGAAAGGCCAGCAGCGCCTTCCTTCGGCAGCTGAGAGGACTTCAGGTCAGCCCCCCCATCATGGTGCAGTTCTACAGGGCCATCATTGAGAGTGTGCTCACATCCTCACACTCGGTCTGGTATGACTCTGCCTCTGCTCGCTCTAAGGCCAGGCTCCAAAGAGTCGTACGGGCCGCAGAGCGCATCATCGGCTGCCCACTTCCTTCCATCAAGGACCTCCACAGCTCCAGATCCCGCAGGAAAGCTGTGAAGATCACAGCAGACCCCTCACATCCTGCCAACTGCCTCTTTAACCGTCTCCCCTCTGGACGGCGATATAGGGCCATCAGGACAAAAACTTCACGACACCTCAATATTTTTTTCCCCCAAGCAATAGCCCTCATAAACAACTCTTGCACATGAGCTTCATGGCTCCTCCCAGCACTTTATTTATTTAACTTATTTAACATTTCTATTATTGGACTACCTCTATGATCATACTGGTACTTTTCTTGTATTGTTGTCCTGTCTTGTCCCTTTGTTCTGTTCTATGTTCTACTTGTAATGCTCCAGCCTGCATGGAGAATACCAATCTAAATTCCTAGTACCTGTGTACATGGCGAAATAAAGAAATTGAATTGAATTGAATTGAATTTTCTTAGTAAATATCTATGCCTAAATACCTAATTGTTTTGTAAATAGCTTTTATTGTTGAGGGACTGCATATTACACGAATATATGGCCCATATACGTGTGTGTGTGTGTGTGTGTGGAGGTACTGACACTGATTGAAAAGCTAGTGGAACAGCAAGCTCTGAGTTCTCATTGGTTAAGGTACTGGCAGGTCTCATCTGAGTTAAGTGGAAAACAGACCAGAATCTTAAAAAAAAGAGAGAAATGATACGCCTGGAGAACATCTGCAGACCTTGTGGACTTCAAGGGCAAAAACAGAACAATTTGGCCCACGCAATGCTTTCAGATTACATAGAGGACCCTACAGTGAATTACGTGTCATTCCCGTCCTATGACATTAATTGCTTTCTGCTCTATGCAACCAGAGGAAAGTTTGGTGGACATCCAAGACTAGAAATCGGATTCAATATAATTTGGCATTACTTAAGCCCACCACACTGTTTAATGAAAAACGTTTATGTAATATGATGTATCTATTATCCCTCAAGCCCTCTCTATCACCTGCTTTTATGCGCCAAAAAAATACTCCATGAAGGTACAACAGCATCAGTGCGGATATATTCCACTTACTCGAAACCACAAGTGAAAATTATTTAAATGATCATAAAGATCACACACACACACACATGGGAGAGGTCCCTCAGGAGGACTTCATCACGGATAGATATCAGATACCATGACAGCCGCTGCGTTTTAATATCAGAGGTCTGAATTATTTATCAGATCATTTGGAGAAAGTGTAAATGAAAAATCATTTCTGTGGAAGCTGCCTCTTCAGCACCACGGAAAATTAAAGTGGAGGCTGTGAATGCTAAATGGATTGTCTTGGATCCCTTGGGATTTTGAAGGATAAAGTTCTAGGCACAGCTTTCCACTGGCTTATCACAATTTGTCCTGTTATCTGTTTGAAGGAAGACTCCACTTGATGTATGCCTCTGGCCCGTGGTCATCTCTTTAATCCAAAACAGTATGTGGTTTGAACAGGACGTCCTAGACACATTCCCCATGACACAGCATGCACACACACTCACTTAAACACTCAAAGACATACACACACACTGTTCGAATTACGTGGGAGCCAGAGGGAGCCGAGCTCCCATAGAGTGAGGACTAGCTCGCATGAAAGCAACAAAGTCAAAAATCTGAGGGGCTCTCTCATATCTGAAGGTGTCTGCCATATTGTAATTCAATGTTAAATAACGCTTATTATCCATCCCTGTGTGGTCTCTTACCATTAAAGACGTTACATTAAAATAGGATACAATACCACAGGACATAGACAGAATTCATATTCTCAAACAATACATTCCCAGCCAGCTGAGAGCCGGGCAGATTGGGTTTTTTTGTCTCGGTAATGGTAGGACAATAGCTTTGTTCATTTCTGCCAGATAGTGCATTTTCCCTGTGTTCAAGTTTAAGACGACGACATGCATTTTTATGTCGTCTTCAAATTAGTTACTTTTTATTTCATTGCATTGTGAAATTGTGAATGACAAGAATCAATCTTTTGGTCTATTTCTTTGTATTTTCGAAATTGATAAATACAGTATATGGACTATTAAAATCAATAATATATTGAAATTAATTAAATTAAAAAATTAAAATGTCTGTTGTGTGCGTGTATCAAGTTATATAAAGCCTATGCCTACCGTGCGCAAAAAATGAGATTTTATGAGATAGAGACCCCCTTAGAGACAAAATACTGTAATTCGAACCCTGCACACACACACACACACACACACACACACACACACACACAAACACACACACACACACACACACACACACACACACACAAACAATCTACGTGTGCGCACACTAAACTACACACTACACCCACAAGCTTTGCAAAAGTGGTTCCCTTGCCTAAATCCTCTCCATTAGATAACTATGGCAGAGAAACTATGGTGTGATTGTGTGTGTGTGTGTGTGTGTGTGTGTGTGTGTGTGTGTGTGTGTGTGTGTGTGTGTGTGTGTGTGTATGTGTGTGGGGGTGTGTGTGGGGGTGTGTGTGTGGGTGTGTGTGTGTGGCTTCATGATTACACACAGGGAACAGTTTTATGATCTGATAACAGAATTGACAGGGCAGCTTATAGTTTGTTTTCCAGCTAATTCAATTATCACTTTAATTACTAACGTTCTTAACAGTGGGGGAGCTGTGGCGCAAACAGCAGCCCTGACCATGAATCCGAACCCGTGGGCATTTCCCGATTCCTCTTTCCAGGCAATTTCCTGTCTTACCTTCACTATCCTAACTGATTTATGTCAAAAAGCCCAAAAATAAAATAAAATGCTTAATAGCTTTCCCTGGAAAAGACATACAGAGACCACAATTTTAATTTGGAAATTATTGTAATCGAGTTGACCCAGTCTTATCGTGTAAAAGTTAAAGCAATGCCCAGAACATGTCTGTAACGCCCCAAACACCAGCCAAGCCCACATACCTCCTATATTAGTCCCACCTTAAGCCTGTGACCAAACACAACAGCACTCAAGTGGAGCAACATGCCTTGTAAAGGACTAGGCCTGCGCTTAAGCCAAACACAACTTCTGTGAACGAAGCACGTCCAGACCGCCAGACAGCGGTGACTGATCATGACTGATGAATGTTTTTTCCTACGACTTGTACGCTAACTACTACATCAATAATGAGAATATGACAAACGCATCTAGAG
>NC_137909.1:14349391-14384391 GCF_963457725.1 Sprattus sprattus
CATATGGTTGACATCACGCCCACATATCAGGCATTGCTGGAGAGGTTGCCCATGTGTGTGTGTGTGTGTGTGTGTGTGTGTGTGTGTGTGTGTGTGTGTGTGTGTGTGTGTGTGTGTGTGTGTGTGTGTGTGTGTGTGTGCGCGTGCTTAAATTGGTGTCAGGGGGACAGACTTCCACAAGCCTGCAAATATGCTCAGTGAATCAATTAATTTCTAGTGAAATATCTGATGGAATTCTTGGACGATAGTTCTCAGCTGAACTTAGGTATTTGTCATGAAAGAACGTAATGGAAGTAAGAGAAGATAAAAAATAAAAAAAATACCATGTGTGTAAGTGTGTGTGTGTGTGTGTGTGTGTGTGTGTGTGTGTGTGTGTGTGTGTGTGTGTGTGTGTTTGGCCCCTGACTACACCTGTAATGCTAAAGTCCTGCGTGTCACACATACACACACACACTCACACACGCACACACGCACACACGCACACACACACACACACACACACACACACACACACACACACACACACACACACACACACACACACACACACACACACACACACACACACACACACACACACACACACACACACACACACACACACACACACACACACACACACTGACCCAAGGAACATGTACACATACCAACAGTATGTATGTTTCAAGCCATAAATTCAAACACAGGCACATGTGCGTACAGTGAGATTGACTATTCATCACTTGTGTGCTGATGGGAATGCCAAAGAAGCAGGGCAAAGAGGAGTTAGAGAATTTTAGTTCAGTTCCCACGGAAACAGGGGCTAAATCTTTTTCCTTTTTTTCATTTGGATTTTGCTTATTCCAGAAAGCTATTTGTCATGTGTTGACTTCACAGTCATAACCTTTCCATGAATAAATCAGGGATATTTCACACACAGAGACACACAAAGGCACACAGAAACACACACACTCACACAGATGTGCTCATTTGTGGTATGCACGCACACATTCATAAACACACACTGTTCCTTGCATGAGGCTAGCATGCCATGTGCCTCCTCTAGTCCGTGCCCAGTGGACTAGTTTTATGAGCCGTGATAATGAGTAAGGTTTCAAATCACTTTCACCCCTTCTTCCTGCATCCCTTAATTCTCCTCTCTTAATTAATTCGCTGTGTTATTGAATATTCCTTTCACAACTGATTTTAAGGCCTAGATAGGGATGATTTAGTGTATGTTCACTAATCTAACCTAATCTAAATATGTGCTGTCTTCCCGGATATCTGATATGATTTTGAATTTTTTTTTATATTAACTGCCAGAGACCAGGCAAAACTTTTGAAGATGGTCTAACCGAATCTGGAGTCCTTCCTCCATTGGTGAAAAAAAGCACTAGGTCTGCTGCATTGAGCAGGAACTTGACCTCACTGCGAGTCCAGGTTCAGACAACAACTCCAGTAAGGTCGCCAACTCATTAATGTATATGTTAAAAAAGTGTTGGGCAATAATCCTGTCTCACTCCTGGGGAATATTCTGGGCCCTATCTTGCACCCAGCGCAATTGACATTGTCACCGACGCATGTATCATTCCTATCTTGCACCCGGCGCACAGCGCGATTTTCCCTCCAGAGGCGCGCTTCGAAATGAACTTGCGTCGACATGGGCGGGGGCGGAACAGAGAAGGCGTTTCTCTGGCGCAAGTGGTATTTTGCAGTTTCAAAACAACGCCGTGCGCCGTGCGCCATTGACCAAAAAAAAGCTGGTCTAATGTGAGGCGCAATGTCTAAAGTCTGTAACGCGTATTCAGAACGCTATTTTAAGGGCGCATGTGCTTGCCCGCACAGTATAGGACCTGTAGGCTACACTTTACTTCTGTCGTCTTCACGAGAGATTTACACCAATTGTTTGGCAAGCCATATATAATTACAAGGAAAATAAAGTATTTACCACATGAGGAAATCATTGTGATATCCGTATCCAAGACATTTAAAAACTAGGCATACATCTAGCGTACACAATTGACCCAAATGATTCAGGTTAATTGAAGCTGCGTGACATTTGATTTATTGTATGGCTTTGTTGCATTTATTTAATGCCAGTATTATTATAAATCTTGTAAACTCATCTCTGTGTATGTGGACTTTATTTATGTACCTTGGGTTTGGTCAGCTGGTGCACTGGCTTGGGTGCCGATTTCCATGCCCCCAAATCCCTGCACGCTCTCAGGCGTGAGGGTAGACGTGGCGATGTCCTCTGCTGCCGTCAGATCCTGGGTCGAGGCAGATCCACCTCCCGTGAAGGCACGAGAACGTGTGTTACCTTCCAGCTTGGATGTCCCACGTCTCCGGACGTCATTATAGCGTTTTCGGCAACGTTTTCGGGTGCCCCGTTGCAGAAACAATCACGGCAATATCTTGACATGCTTGCTTGACTTTGCTTACTTTTGGAGGGTTTCTCGCATCCCCATATATATCTATCTCCCGGCTTTTTACAAAGCCATACAATAAATCAAATGTCACACAGCTTCAATTAACCTGAATCATTTGGGTCAATGTGTAGGCTACATGTATGCTTATTTTTAAAATATCTTGGATATGGATATCACAATGATTTCCTCAAGTGGTAAATACTTTATTTTCCTTGTAATTATATATGGCCAAAAAATGTGTGTAAATCTCACGTCGGTCTCCTCGGCTGTGAACTTCTCCGGTCTTCCACCAGGTAATTCCGCCATCAAAATAACAAGCCGCTATGGACTATGCGCTTCTCGCTCTTAAAGGGAATGTGAAATGACGCTCCGATTGGTTTATTGCATATTACGCCCAAACCACACCTATGGCTGAGTAACCTCCTTTGGACCAACCCTTTTGACACTTGCGCTAGACGCAAGTGTGTTTTTTCCGCCGTTAAAATAGCAACTGCGCCATAGAGCCGCCCACACAGCTACTTGCGCTTGGCGCCGTCCTACTTGCGTTTCTGATCGGCAAGATAGGGCCCATTGAGTTCAGAGTTTAGATCCAATTTGAATGTCGTACACTGATTTTATAACAGAATGTTTTACACCACAACGAATCGAATCGATAATGCAAAATGGAATCAGTTGCTTTTTTGTAAATCTGTAGTTTGGTCAATTGGGAAGAATTATTTTTTTTATAAGGATGTTTATGAGCCGGGACTCTATAATACTGTGAAATACCTTCCCCAGGTTACTGTTCACACAGATTCCTCGGTAGCTGTTAGGGTCAAATATATCTCCACAATTGGAAATGGGTGCAAGTAATCTGTGATTCCAGATATCAGGGAAATATCCCACACTAGATTGAATAATTTATGTGTAATTTTTCATTCATAGATTTTAGCATTCCATTTAAAATGCAATCAGGCCCACATGTTGTTTTGGGCTTCAGTTTATTAGTCTGGACTAAAAGCTCCTGCTCTGTGATAGGGGAGTCAAGTGGATTTTGATAGTCCTTGACGGACAGGTCTAAACTTTCTAGTTTCCTCTTCATGTTTGTTGGTCCCTGTTCTGATCTGATTGGACTTTCTTTAAAAAGAGTTTTGGAATGGTTTGTCCAGATATCTCTATCTTGTATCACACATTCTTGTTGATTTGTAATTTTTTAAGTGATTCCATTTGTCCCAAAACTTCTTTTATTGACTTGGCTTTTCAGCATGCTGAGATATCTCAGTTATGAGTTTGCGTTTATATCGTATTAGTGTCTCACAAAATAGAAGTCGAATTGATGTATTATCTGGATCTCTGTGTTTCTGTCTGGATCATTTATGAAGTTCTTTCCTTACTGATTGACATTCAAATCAAGAGTCGTCCTTTTTGAAGTCTTGGTTTGATATTGATCATTTAAAAAGATTTTTTAACATAATGTCAACTGTTTCCACGGCCTGATCGACACCCTCTTTCCTGAAGACCGAAGGGGTTTCTAGAAATTTATCCATTTGGGATTTTATTATTTGACAGTGCCTTTCTTGAATTCCTCTTAACTGTTTGTAGCCCATCTGCTGTAACAACTTACTGGTAACTTACTGATTTGATGCTACTGCTATTTCCAAAAAGTGAGCAAAATGTGTGTCTTCGATAGGTGCCTTCTCGTATTCTCCCAGTCTGTTTATAATTTGAAATGTTTTACCTATATAACGTAGGTCCTTCTGTGGGATTAAACCAAATGTGTACTCTTATCAAGTAAGTTACTAATGTATTTATTGCCAACAGTTCTAATAAAGTTGTTTTGGGGGCCTGTCTGGAAATGGCTTGTTTCTGTCTCTAACAATGTGAATGTATCTTCAGTATAATAGGGAGATTCATAATAAAATGCACAGGAATGGACATCAGAGGTGTACAAAGACATCATTAACTGTATGTATGTACCATACAGTATATACAGTATATAAACTATAAACGTATATAAACTGTATATATATATATATATTATCCGTCTGTGTAACTGTATTCAGATAGAATACAAGAAGTGGGAATGGTTTTATGAGCGGCCTGTTGATAGGGGTTTCACATCAAACATCATCAAACTTATTTGCAGATGTAACTTGTATCAGTTGGGCTGATTGTAAAGTGCTCCCAGATTTGCAATTTACTGTTTTTTTGCTGGAGGTGCTGCAGAGTCCATTACTATTGTAGGAAAAAGGATGTTTCTCCTGTGTTTGATGAAGCAATCAGTCTTTATTCCAGCAATGTTCAGTAATGAAGCAGGTGGAACATACTCTGGATTCAGCGGTGCAGATCTGAACAACAAGCATCTCCAACTCTAGGCTAGGCTTCTAATGCGAACAGGTCTGGCAACCTTATGTTGTTCTGTATGATAACCAGGTTTCTCTGACCCGCTGCCTGAGATGGTTCTCAATGGCCCACCACCATTCCCATACTATAATTGGTTGCAGTCACTCACACCTTATTATCCTTCTAAACCCAGCTGTCTGAGCAATACCAGTGTGGGGACCTTTCCTTTGCTACCATCATGGTAAGATTACCTGTCTGTTTAGGGGATGCAAAAGCAAAATTCAATGAAACCTATGACTGATACAGCATGTTACATCTTAAATTGATGAACTGAAATACAATATTTTGGTCAATACAATATTTTGCCTGAGGTGGGGGGGGGGGGGGTGGGGGGGGTATTGAGGAAATTAACACATACAGCTGAAACTACAAATGTTAAGCTTAATTTTGATGTGTAGGTTGAAGAATTTTGTCTCACTCTATGCCATGGTTTCCCTGAATAATATAATGTGTAGTAAATGGGGTTGTTAGTGAAATCAAAGTCCTGTGTTGAAAACAAAATGAGCATTTGTATTATATGAATCGATTTGAAGAAACAAAATGGCTGAGGCACAGACATGTCATTCATGGACCTGATTTGTGTTCAGAATAATAATGAGGAACTTCAGGTAGCAGACATTCCTGTTTCCATGACATTATTTGTGCACAGGAGGAAGATCATTTTTATGAGATGTCTATCTTAATTTTTAGCAAGATACAATATTTGCCTGATTTCGTGACGCTGATGTGGCTGTCCAATTTTGATTTGACCACATTACCAAACCTCCCTGCTGTACTGTGCTAAGTTTTATGAAGATACTATTAGTTCTGTATAGTCTGGGGGACAGTTATTGATTTTGTCTTCTTTACACCATGTTTCTAGCGATGTCAGTAAATCAAAACTTTGAATGTTTTCCTAAAACTCTGTATTTGTCCGTTTCAGGCCAAAAGCTGATAATCTAAAGCCCTGAATATTTAGGAATTCAGTACTTATGGAAAGGGTAAGAAATGTTTTCTCTCTCTCTTTCTCTCACACACATTCCTTCTCTACTATCGTTCTCTCTTTCTCTCCTCCGATTTTCAATGTCTTGTCGTTAATCCTCTCTCCTCTTTCTCTCTCCATCTCTTTATCTTTCCCTTTACTTCGATTTGGGGTTTAGAATAAAAACGTTATCTTAGGCGTTTAGTGAAGGACAAAGGAACCATACAGAATAGAAGTCAACACAGGCTCTCAGTCCTGGATGGTCTGTTTGCACCTCCGCACATTAAACATGTGTGTCCTGGGCCCTTCTCCAGAGTGTGGGTCTGCCCTGATAGTCACAAGTTCAAGTGCTCCACCAGAGTGCCTGTTAAGAGTCACAATTTGTGTGTGTGTGTGTGTGTGTGTGTGTGTGTGTGTGTGTGTGTGTGTGTGTGTGTGTGTGTGTGTGTGTGTGTGTGTTTGGCAATTTCGAAAGAGACTCTCACAGTACTGACACACCAGATGCCTTAATGAGGTCAGAGACTTCTGAGATGGAAGAAACAGTGCCTTCCCTGGTATGCACACACACACACACACACACACACACACACACACACACACACACACACACACACACACACAGACATCAAAGTGTCCAGGCATGCAAACAATCTAAGGGAAGGATGAGATTTGTACATAGAGATCTCAGAGAGACCCCATCTATCCCTCTCTCTCTCCTTCTCTCTCCCCCTGTCTCTCCCTCCCTCTCTCTCTCTGGCTCTCTTTCTCTCCCCCCGTCTCTCCTTTTCCTTCTCTGGTGTGTTTTAAATAGTTTGAGGTCTTCACTGAGGCAAATACTATGTCATAGAGACCAGATAGATACACACAGTTTCCAGTAAACGGTTTGGACAGGAAAGAGTAGTTGAGACATGGTGTTCAGACACGGGCGAGGGTGGGGGGTGGGGTTGGGCGCTTGGGGGGTTCAGAGGTGACAGAATCAGGCCAGAATCTGATAAATAATTATATTGTGCATTTTTTTATCAACTCTGGCAGATCAATTCATATTCTTAAGCACCTGGTATGTTTTGGTGTTCGGACTGTTGTCCATGTTCAGTGTTATACCTGTCAGAATTATTATTAATACAGTCTTCCCTCTCTCTCTTTCTCTCTCTCTCTCTCTCTCGTATCCCTTCATACCTCTCTCTCTCTCTCTCTCATTGGAAATACTTTGCAATGTGAGCTACTGGTCCTGAGGGTGTTAAATGATGGCAGTGAAGTGTGAGCCTTTCTCTTTGTCTTTGTTTCATTGTCTGGTTTGACGCAAGCTAATTTCCTGCCCTTACTTATCAACACACTCCACAGAGACATCAAAAACACTGTGCAGCAAAACAACACTTGAGCAGGCTGAGCTGACAAATTGCTTTCTTTGAAGGGTTTATTTTTGTGAATAAGATTGATGTGCACCATTATCATATGTGACATTTTACACTGCTGACAAGATGCAGAAAGCAGTCATTAATGTTTTGTTTGTCTAAGCAAAAGCTGACAACGTAGAATAAACTGGCTGCTTGACATAATCAGGCACAGGGAACAGAAATCCACTGAAGAGTACTTCTGCCACAAACCTGTTTTCTTTTGGTCCTTCAAATGTCCTTTTCTCCAGATTGGTTTGCACCAGTGGCAGTGTTTTCACAAATGGGACTCAGCTGGTTATGGCATTGTAAGTATAATGGGCGAGCTGGACGAGTTTCATCTGGAAGGAATTGGGTTGGACGCCACAGCATTAGACAACACTACTGGGATGGGGGTATCAGTGCTCTCAGGCTCTTTTTCATACACAAAAACACACACACACACACACACACACACACACACACACACACACACACACACACACACACACACACACACACATACACACTTCATTAGACATCACTGCAGGAAAGGGATATCTGTCCTCTCAGGCTGTGTGCTGCTTGGTTGAGAACTTCTCTCATTTCTCCTCTTAACCTGGGCCAGCTATGCTTTTTAAAACAGCCCGAAACTCTCTTTCTCTCTCACACACACGCATATACACATACACACACACACACACACACACACACACACACACACACACACACACACACACACACACACACACACACGATATAAACGTTCTTCTCTTCTCATTCTAAACCACTTTTACATGGTGTACTGTTTCGGTTTCACTGCCTTTCACATTCTCATAAGTATGCACACACTATCACACACACACACAAACACAGTCACACACTGAAACACACTGCATGCCGGTGCTGTTAGTCATTATATTTATTTGATGTCCCTCAGGCATCAGGGCAATGATGGCAAAACGTGAGACAGAGAAATATAGAGACAGAGTGAGGGAGAGAAGAGACAGAAAACGAGTGAGAGAGAAAAAGAACTAAAGCTCCCGCAGTGGTTGAAAACTCTTGGCAGATGCGAAAACAGAAACGCAGGGTACAGTGCAGTCTGCTTAACAGTATACAGACTTCTCAGGGCACAGCAGAGTGGAGTCTGCTTCACCCTGCATAGACTTCATAGGGTACAGTGGAGTCTGCCTCACCCTACACAGACATCTTAGGGTACAGAGACTTGGTACTTAGACTTGTGCGTGCGTACGTGCGTTAGTATTGTATGAGGACGGCAAGCTGTAAGATTAGCCAATGTTTAACATTAACAAGACTCATGTCAATAGGCTATATGGAAAATTGTGTCCTACTGCTACTGGAGTTTTTTGAGAGCGTATTATAACGTTTGGCGAATTATAACCTTACTGATCTTTTCTGTGGATGATATTTAGTGGCTACATTTGTAAGGTCAGCCTTGTCAGGTGATTATTTTCCACTGCTGACTAGACTAGAGCATGGATCGGGCCGAATTTTTCAGTCCGAGCCCGGCCCGGTCCGACAGAATAGTAACCGAGCCCAACGGAATCAATTTCTCAACTGTTCATATTACTAATGCCACATTGACGTACGTTTTTTATGAATAGAATGGCTTTATTAAACTGGGGCATCAACGCACAAGCGTACACAATAAGGCCAATAAGCATATTTAAATTAAATTATTCACATTGCAAGAACGTTTAGTAAAATGGTGCGGCTCCTTTAAGGGGAGCACGTACAGGCACGTACAAACATTTATGTGCTGTAACAGTGTTAACCAGTATGCGAGTAACGTGAGTTTTATTAAAGCATAGCGTGTGTAATGTGTAGCTATTTCATTCCGTTTGTTAACATTTCCTTCTGTCTGTATTTACTAACCAGCAGCAGATGTTAAGGAAAGGGAATTAACCCCGAAAACATGTAATCTACTTCGGCCGTGGAGCATTTTACTCCCCTGCAATCTCAGAGACAGACAGCAGGGAAGGTTAACAAACGGAATGAAATAGCTACACATAACACACGATATGCTTTAATAAAACTCACGTTTTATGCTACACAAACGGAAGCACAACAGACAAGTCTTACCATTGAAGATCTTTTAGCACTCCGACGTTCGTTCTGAAACTATCTAGCCTACATCCAACCATCGGGATTTTATCCATGTTGTTGTGGAGAACGAGAGTTGAATCAATCATATTTCATTAAACTTCACACTTCTTACATTGGACATATCCAACAGCCAGTATGTGTATCGTCTACAAAGCAGAAATATCTCCATACAGTAGACTTCCCTTCGTTTAGTATCATTTCAAACACTCCAGATGACAATTTCTCTTGAACTTTCTCCGTGATGCCATTTTGCCACCTGTTATCGTGTTGTCACGGACATAAACAAATTCCCGCCACGGGAAGAAGGCTGTTGTCCTAAAATGTTTGACCTAAATGTGATTTATTTTATTCTCAAAAACGAACTTTTGCGTCATGTGAATCAGACATTTGGCTTCACTATTTATTAAGATATTTTAAATTTGTAATGTTTTTTTTTAAAGAAGGGAGTTATTGCTCGGAAAATAGAAACTTTAAAAAAAAGAATTAGCTTGATTTCGTGGCTTTGTTTTAACTCTGATGCATTAGTATGAGTATTAGTTAGGCCTTTACATAATACTTTAGTCATAGAAAGGGAAGTCTACATAAAACGCTACTTGGGTTTTTATGGGCCCCCCTGGGCTGTGGGCCCCTAGAATCGTCCCCACCTTTCACCCCTTTACGACGGCCCTGGGTACAGTGGATCCTGCATCGTATCCAAACATGAGGCCAAGCAGACTAACCTCACTGGGCATCACTACCCCAGAGGTCTGTTCAGTTTAAAAAGCAATCCATCCTTCATCTCGACTGTATTTTTACTGGCACAAGACAGAGGATCTTACGGTAAAGACTCCCGCTGTTTCTCTCATTTACCTACATGTACAAAAACATCTGACAGGAACACTGACATCAGATGAAAAACAATACACACATACAGACACACACACACACACACACACACACACACACACACACACACACACACACACACACACACACACACACACACACACACACTCTAACTGTTGTATGAACAAAAGTTATTCAGAATGAAAATATTTCACATCCATTAGTAGTACATAAGCTAATGGGGATAAAATTACCAGTTGTACAAGTTGTTGTGTAAGCAGAAGATACTCATACTGTGTGTCTGCTAAAAAGACAAACAGTACTTTTTCTGCTGAGCCAAAAATGCTGATCCAGCATTTCATGACTTTTGTTCACAGCAATATTTAATCTATGAAAACATTAGTCAGTCAATGACCTGTATCACTCAATGTCCTCAAATTTCAGTTACAAGACACTAAAAACATACACACACACTTACAAACAGACAGACCCCCCCACACCCGCACACCTGTGTGTGTGTGTGTGTGTGTGTGTGTGTGTGTGTGTGTGTGTGTGTGTGTGTGTGTGCGCGCGCGCGCGCGGTTGCATGCTTGTGAGGAGTTACTAAAAATACCTCGTTATCAAAGCCAAATAGCTGATCTCCTCAGGGCCTTGTCACTCAGCCTGTCCCTTGTCTGAGAACAGAGGCAGAGACTCCTGTTCTTTTCTGATGGCTATGTCTCCTTCTGCTTCACTGCCCTGCATCAGCTGCCTTAACTAATGTGGAAAAGGAAGTGTGAACAAAGAGCTCCTGCTCATTTAACTTAGAGGCGCAAGGTGAGAGAACACATTCAGAGTTAATGTTTAACCCCGCAACTGCCTCTGAAAGACTCTCTTTAGGGGTGACTCCTGTTTTTTAAAAACCTATTTGTGCAGTTCTGTGACATCAGCGGTGTGTGTTTAGTGTCTATGAAAGTGTGCTTGGCAGCACAGAATGTCCATTTGGGTTATCAGCGTGTCCAACCAGATGAGATGTCTACCACACACACACTGTTGATGAGTGTGAAGCAGGTGTAGCCTAGGGGTGGGGTTGGCTCACTGGACCCTGGCCCTATCAGGACTAGGACCAATCCAGACCCAGACCAGGTACAGAGCACAACAGGTAGAAAGTAGCCGGTTAAAAAGTCTTTAAACCTTCTGATAAACACACAAACATTATTAGTAACACTTCACCTGATGCGACCCTATATAAGGGTTATATAATATCTTCATAAGCACTGTATGACATATTTTAAAATGCATGTGTATCTATGCAGACCTTATGTCTGCACTTGCCGAAAAACATATATACAATAAACGGTGATGATGAAGGTGTTATAAAATCACGGTCACCTTAGTGCTTGCCCTAGGGGGTTCAAGCTATGGGCTCTGTAATTGTAATTGTTTTTGGCACTACATAAATACAATTCAAATTGAATAACAAAATCTCTATGTAGGACCTATATTGCCTATTGTCTTACCAGTACTTCTTGGTTCATACCCAAATTAAGTGTTACTGATGTGTTGCACTTTCTCCTGGTTCGATGTCTTTTCAGTCTCCCAGACAGCAGCAGGAGACTCTGAAGGCTTGGATCTGACCCAGGTGTGAATGCTGGAGTACTTCTGACTGACTGTCTATGAACGCAGAGGTAAACATGCTTTTAAAGAAAGGCCACCGTCACGCACTTAAAACGTACTTACGCAGAGAATTGATCTTAGACTGTGCGTGCGATTAAATCCACGTCTAAGTACAGATTTATAAAAACCGTCTTAGACGTAGAAAAGGACGTATCTCTACGTCTGGTTTCAGTTTGTGTTAGTACATTTCCTTGTGGCAATACTGGAGTACTGCAGGAATTCAGAACTCTCTGAGCGCCAACATCAGCCACTTATGGTGAAAGGCCAAATAAATGTTTTTCTCAATAAAATCAATTAAAATATTAGAATAATTCACACATGAATGAGATTCACGTCTAATAGGTATTCCGTTTTAATTTCACATTCCGTTTTAATTTTGCTCAATCTATAGCCCATAAAAAGACGTATAGTGGCTTCGTTTTCAGTAGGGGATATCTGCATTGGCGTTGTTAGAGGAAATTGCCAACTGCGCAATAAGGAGAGAAAGGGTTTTTTCGTGATCGCCCAGACTTTTTGACACAGAATTATGTATGGCTGATAAGCAGGTACCGCTTGCCGAGAGCGTTGTGCCCAAATGGCCTCTCGTCTACAAAGGCGCACCAGATGCAACCAGGCCATACACGTTCAGGTTTTGGCTCTTCTTGGATTCCTTGCTACAGGAACGTTCCGATGAGAAATTGAGACCAGCCGAGCAATCCCAGTCATCATTAAGCAGAATTTTGCCCGATGTTCTTCCTAGTATTATCCCTCTATATGCCCGCCATTTATTAGATTTCCATACAGTGCCCAGGAACGGCAAAATGTGATAGAGGATTTCCTGCGTAAAGCAGGGTTCCCAATGTATTCTCATCCAGATTGCGCACACTCAGACAGCCTAGGTAGCCCACTTCAATACAGCACATGCCCGTGCGCGGCCTTTAGTGGAGCACACCAAAGCAATGCAGGTGGCGATGGCCGGCGAGGCCCATGCTGGAGCAGCAAGTGCTGCTGCCGCAGATGTGGCTTCTGGTGAGCTCGTACCGCAGGTGCTTTGGAGACGTGTCTTCTACATGTCACATACTTTGCTTTTGCAATTACGCCACCAGAAAGGCTTTCTAACAATGTTTTGGCCCGCATCTGCTCTTCCATCAGCAGAACGTCAATGTCAGCATCACTATAATTTTTCTGTTTACATATTTCTTTCGTGCTTGCCATTGTCACAGAGAGTTTGTGCATTGAGGATGCGCTCTGTTTGTGCATTGGTAATATGCTAATTAGATTAAATAGGGGCGTTTTTAGGGTGGAGAGTCAGTTGCGCACAATTCCAAGATCATTTGTGATTCATAACTGAAGGATTGGCGTACACATATTTTTTTGTGTGTACGTTCACTTACGCTCATTTCAGAAAATGTCTTAGACTGAATGTAGGATGGTTTCTACGCAACTTTTAATAAGTGAGGCCCATAGTCAGATGCAATACACAATTCCCTGATACCTAAAGTGGAAGATTAGAGCAGCCTGAAGAGCATAAATCTGTGAGTAGATGTATACAGAGGAAGGTTAGTTAAGCTATTAGCGTCCTACCCTGGGCACATTTGGCGCTCTAGGCGAGCTTCACACAAAGAAAAGTATGCGCCCGCCGCACGGCATTATGGGGCGACTATGCCGGCACGGTACAGTATGTATATCATTATTTGTTAAATGTAGCCTAGCTATTATGTAGTTATCAAGTATTTTGGTGTATTTGGACAGCCTAACATACTTTTGTCAATCCAAGACGCATAGCTCTTGATTAGTTAAATCATCTCTAATTAAACTAGCTAACTCGCTTGCACTATATTTGTAGTGTTGTTGCACTGGCTATTGACTTTATATGCGCGCCCCTATTTTAATCATGTCTTTTTTGTATAATGTAGAATAAATGGACGTATCATTTTTGATATAGCCTACCCGCCTCGCATTCATTAACGTTTTCTTATCTGGAATTCATTCTAGGCTAGGAACAGGATTTAAGGATTTTGACACGTTTTTCTTTTTCTTTCTTTCGCCCAGATGGCTTAAGCCTCTTCATTATTTCGTTCTTCAAATTTTCTTGAACACACACACACTCTAACCAAACGCCTCACTGTGCTAGCATGTTCTGACAACACCAAGGAAGAACGTACCCCTTCCGTTTTCTATTTTTGGCTAATTTTACCCTAATGTTATTTAAAAAAAAAATTTGTACAAATATTGGTTGGGGATATAGAAGGGGGCGCAATTCTTGTTTTTTAGCTGGTCGCAGTTTTTGGCGCCCCCCTCTGAGTGGCGCCCTAGGTGACTGCCTATACCGCCTGTACAAAAGGCCGCCCCTGACCCTGGGCCTCCTCTGAGAGAGTGGCTGAGTCTGAGGTCCATCTGGGCTCCATCCGTCTCAGAGTCGCAGAGCCGCTGTTCAGGCTTTTACCCATTAATGGCCAAATTCATCACTTCAGATACAGCACAAATCTGCTGTCCAGATCACTTAGGCTTTGTTGATTGAATTAGTTCCATCTGCAGAATGCTGAATGCAGGATGCTCCTTCCTCAAGGTTGAGCTACCTTACCTTACCTTGTCTTACCTCCCCCTCACATTCTTCCATGCACAGAAAACAAAACGGATGATTCATGTCGTGCACTGCAGCTTTTCGCTTTGTGAACAAAATAAAAACATTTTCATAGACAGTAATTCTGTTCTTGAAATAGATATCCTTAGCTGAAAGGTCTTGGTTCAATACATTCTGTGAGTCAGGAAGTTACAGAAGGAATTCCGTCCACAGAGGCAAATGCTTCAATGTTTTGCTACATACAGTATGAAACGAATTACATCCACAGGCCATATTACTGAAAGTGTGGGGTACACAATACGATCTGTTACACTTGGCAGCACACACTTAATAAGTGAGCTCTCTAGTTTCACACCATAACTCCTTACTGCTTTTTTTAACCACATCTTTATTAGATCTCTATATGTTCCCACTCTCTCTCTTTCTCTCTCTCTCTCTCTTTGTCTCTCTCTAAAATGTTCTTGTTTAACTTTTTCTTTGTCTCACTCTACCTCCCTTTTTCAGTCTTTGTGGAGGATAAACACAAAACACTACTTAGCCTGTGACCCTGGGGAGCCCTGCAGTGGAGCCACCCCCCTTCCCTCGGTGGTTGTGGTGGTCAGCCTGGCAGGATACAGGATATAGGGCACACTTCCTGCTCCTCTGCCTCCACCTTCACAGTTCAACTGACAAAATGTGAGAACGCATTGTCCACTTAGAACCACTTAGAACCTTAGCGAGGATGAAGTCCTGAGAGAACACCTTAGGTTCACTGATCCACTTAAGGTTCACAAGAGTCCTGCCATGTTCTTGTATTCTTTTCTATATTAATGCTACTACACTTAATTATAAAAGGTGGTATACTTGGTGGTAGGTTGAAGTCTCCAATCAAGGCAGCTTGAGGCGGTTCGGATCAGAGCCAGAGATATTTATAGTAAGAGCCACAAATACACTAAGGACATTTCTTAGTCTAAGTGTCTAAGTGTCTAATCGTTGAAGCAGAGTTCTAAGAGTCGCCGGGCACACGCAGCTGCGTGTGGTGGGTCGTCTTCAGGAGATGTTCGTCCTTGCTCCGCAAGTTGCTCTGAAGGGTCTTACCAAGAGTTCTTCCAGCGTTTAAAGGTATGGCCAGGATGGAAGTTCTATGAAAAGAATTACATTTACATTTAATTCAAATTTCGTCATTTAGCAGACACTTTTATCCAAAGCGACTTACAAGGATGTATACACATTTTACAATTTTTTTTTTACAATGATTACAATGTAATCTTTAAAAATTAAATTTCATTCTTCTTATGGGTGATCCACAATTGTAATAGATAATTTCTGTCTTTGTGGACTCATGACAAAACATGATTCAAATTATCTTTCTAAACTACATGTCAGTCCCCAGTAACTAGGGCCACATGCTAGATCAGCACAAGAAAAACATCACTAGCAAGGCTGTCATTTTTTTACATTTCAAGAACTTTGTCAAGAATAACACCAGGAGCAGTTGATGCACAATAACAACTCAACAGACTTTTGCTCTCAGAAAGCACTACAACAAAAGCTTAGATCTTTAAAAAGGCACCTGGTTAATATTCTACCATATTATCAGCTGTGCAATGATTTCACCCATTAATTACATCCCCTGGCTGGGCTAATTAGCCGATTAAGTGTAATATCTGAATCAGATTTCTCATATTCAAGGGTACAGTGGGTAGAATTTAGGGATGTCTATTAGCAGAAATGGAGTATAGAATTCATTATCTGGTTTCAATTAGTGTATAATCATGTGTAATTACGAACTGTTGCACCGCCATATTTCTACAGGAGCCTGAAATGGACAAACCATAACACTGGCTCTAGAGAGGACCTTTTGCATTTTATGGAAACTAAAGGCCACCGCAAGTTATCCTACACACTTGTAAGGTGGGGGATATCGGAGGGGTATTCAGTTGGTTGCAATCTCCAACCTCGCAGCTAGATACCACTTAATCATACACAAGGCACCTTTAACACCACTCTGATTAAAATATTCTCAATTTTTTAGCGCAAGGCGTGGAGGCACACGGCTCATCAATGTCACACTCAGCCCAGGCAGGTTGGCAACGCAGCCCCGCTCCACCTGTGCCCAAGGCTGTTTTGCGCGCCTGGTGTGTTCGTACCCTTACGGTGCAAACCCATGACACTGTTATGAGTGACGCGATTTCTAAATCCCATGCATTTCAACAGGAGCCAATCCATTGTGACGTAGACCACCATTTACACCATGTACAAGAATACCATTTTTCCTAATTAATACATTCAATTCTATGACTGTGGCATGTATAAGCATTCATCCATGACATGCACATGGGCGTGACCGGGGGGAAATGTCACTCTTGCCTGTCTTCAAAACTTGAGAGCTCTGCTATTTCAACATGCTACACCACGCCCACTCAAAGAGATGAAAGCGTATCGCGACGCTGTCATGGATTTGCACTGTGAGTCATTTTTCATCAGAAGAGATCTCTCACTTTCCAACATTGCCGAAGTCTGGAGGGTTTCCAGTTAACTGGAAGACCTGTATGTAATTTTTCTTCAGTAGACAATTTAGACACCCACACACACACCTTAATAAAGACCCCCACATTAAGAGCATGGTCGAGAATAAAACAAATTTTGGATATAAAAATCATGGTCCCAAAGACCACGTACCTGTGGAATAACCCATCCATCACCATCCAAAAGCAGAAGCTAAAGTGGAGATCATGGAGTGACAATGGAATAAAAACTATTGGGGATATTATTTCAGATACAAACGTAAAGCCTTTTAATCAACTGGTAACAGAATTCAATTTAACTAACAAGGAACTCTTCAGATACCTTCAACTGAAGAGCTGGATAACAGATCATTTTGAGATGTTACCCAGCTCCTCGGAACCCCCAGTTATTCAGAGACTATTCTTGAATCCAGATGAAAACAAGAAATTAATTGGAAAAGTGTATAAAGATCTTGTTGAGGCTCAGGAAAGTAATTATTCATTACAGAAAATATATGAGGGTTGGAATAAAGATCTTAACATAACTAACTCTGACAGTATATGGAAGGAATGTCTCAGCAAAACCAATACGATAACCACCAATGAAAATCTGCGGCTCATACAATACAAGCTCATGACTAGAATATTTTACACAAGATCAAAAATAAATACATTTGATGCCTCTTTCTCTCCTGTTTGTGTCAAATGTGGCATATACAAATGTGGCATATACAAATGTGGCATATACAAATGTGGCATATACAAAAATAATTATATAAAAAAAAAATAAAGACCCCCCCTCTCTCATTCTCTCTCTCTTTCGCTCTCTTACCAACAAACAGGCGCTGAGTTGAGGGATAAGAAGAAAAAGATAGAGCTATGTCCAAGCATGTGAAAAACTCTGAGCGAAGAAAAACAAAAAGTATCCAGCAGTGATAGAGGTGAATGGGAAACAAGAAGAAACCCTTTGATTTGGACATCAACAGACTGCACAGTGCTGGGGCAGATAGTGACCAGACAAAGGTTTACTGCAGATCTAAACATTATCATATAAAATCACATGGTAGTTATGCCTAATGCATACAATGTCTTCCTGTGTTTAAACAAAGGCTCTGATGTAAATATAAACCAGTAAAATTCAAACCAAATAATTGTCAAGAGATGCATTTTCATTGGTAGCCTCTGGGAGCTCCCTAGGAATCAAGCCTGTGACCTTAGTGTTGTTAGCATCCTGCTTTATCAGTGGATATACAAGTTGAGTCAGGGGAACACATTGCCATTGCAAATGATCAGGAAACACTGTACACACAGAGTGATGGGCAGATGACTCAGTCTGACCTTATCCAACCTAGTGAAAGTAAACAGCATCGCTTGGCCTTCAGCAATAAAGCACTCAGAGGTTTACAGGTTTCTCATGTGTGCAATTCCTTACCGCTGTCAATGTGTGTGTGATCTGTTGCGTGTGTTCTGTTTGTAGCATGTTTCCAAGGAAAACATGACCGAGTTCATCTGAGCAGCTCAAGGAGTGTGTGCGACTCCGTGGGAAAGCCTGAGTTTGCGTCCCCCTCCAGTTTGTTCACTTCAGCTACAGTTGGACCAGTGAGGTCTGTGACCGGTGACTTTTGAACCCTTAGCCCTGGAGTAAGGCAGGGCATCACAAAAGAGATGCATGAGAGATGCATCACATACACATGCACATACACATACACATACACATACAAATACACATACACATACACATACACATACACATACACATACACACACTCACACTCACACAAACACACACATACACATAATCACGTATACACAAACAGACAAACACACACACCCAAAAATATATATTTTTATATTGACCTTGACTGAACCGGTGAGGTCTGTGACTGTTGTCCTTGAAACTTTCAGCCCTGGGGTAAGGCAGAGGATCACAAGAGATGCTTGAGATAGCAGCACTACACACTCACACACAAACACACATGGAATCACATACACACATACTCTCTCTTTCTTTCACAC
This sequence comes from Sprattus sprattus, assembly GCF_963457725.1. Classification (NCBI taxonomy): domain Eukaryota; kingdom Metazoa; phylum Chordata; class Actinopteri; order Clupeiformes; family Clupeidae; genus Sprattus; species Sprattus sprattus. The sequence goes on from NC_137909.1 coordinate 14,368,186, forward strand.
ACACACACACACACTTTTCCACACATACAACTACCAGTTACATTTTCTAGCTGAGTTAGCGGAAGATAATCTGCCATAAATGACAGGTGCATCCTGGGACAGCTTGACCCCAAGACTGGGTGAGCTCACCACACTGAAATGACACACATAAACTTCTGGAAGCTTTCAGAGAACCACACAACAAGTTGTGCCGCAGGAGAAATATTTACTGTGAGAGGGATACACTTTTCCTCTTTTTCTCCTCTGAGATGAAAAAAACTATTTTACACAAAGGCGCGGCTGATAATGGCTACAGACGTTGACAACGTTGATTCAGAAAAACAGCTGCAACAAGCACGCATGAGATCAGACGTAAACACACAGCAGTTTGTTCCTGTTGGCTTTAAGTCTTATACACAATGCTGCATGACAAATAAAGAAGTCATAAGTGCCAGTACTAAGCTTGTTTGTAACGTTAATTTGACTTGTGGGAATTTGTGCTTTTATTGATGAGTGCTCCCATTCACGTCAACAATAAAAAAAATGTATTTTTAAAAAGTAAAAAAAAGCTGAAATATACTGAAATGGTATCTTATTTCACTACTAATAGATTGCCACCATCAGTACTTCATTCTTATGTATAATGTATTCATGTAATCAGTTCTAACAATGTTTTTTGACATGTTGTCCGCTATCACAGGCCTAGAACAAATATTAACCAAAAAACAATGTTCATTCACAAAGAAAGAAATCAGGGGTAAAAGCATGCGTTTTCCCTGAATAACTGTCCAAAAAGGCTTTTGGGCACCCTATCCTGTTTATGGATGTTTAGCAAGCAAAGATTTACGGAATTGGAAGCACATAAACACCAAAAATGAATCCTCCTTTGTTTAAACACGTTTGTGTTTTTGTCTGGTCGACCAATGGTGAAGATTCTGCAGTTTGATTGGTTATACATGTAGGCTGTGCCAAAAAGACCAAGACTAACACACAGGAAGTTGAAAGGTTGAGTAGTCCTCTCCCAACAGGAAGTGCTTTGTGTCCCTCTGCAAATATTTCACCACCAAGCAAGCCTGAACAGCTTCTGGCATATCCCCCTCACACACACACACACCCACCCACACACACACACACACTCCACCCCACTCCCACAGTGTGACCGTTTTGCGCTCACGTGTTCACACAAATAGACATACGCATACACAAAACGTGTGCAGAAATATGTCAACAGACACACACATACACTGTTTTTGGCCTAGCTCTAGATGTTCACAAAAACACACGCAGAAATACATCTACAGACACACTCAGACACGGTCTTTGTCATACCTTTAGATGTTTACACAGACATACGTCTACAGACACACAAAGACACTGTCTTTGGCATAGCTCTAGATGTTCACACAGACACACACAGACAAACGTCTACAGACACACACAGACACTGTCTTTGGCATAGCTCTAGATGTTAACACAAACGTGTGCAGAAATACGTCCACAGACACACAACGACACTGTCTTTGGCATAGCTCCAGATGTTAACACAGACACACACACACACACACAAGTGGTCAGAATTAAACGGTCCACTCTTTCCCTCTGGTTGCTCCTATTTGTTTATCCACAGACACCTCTTCACCGGCAAAGGTATTTACATTCGGCACAGGTATTTACATTGGGCACAAGTGTAGTATATGTTGTGGATCTATTTACTTCAGCGGAACCACTCCCCTAGCTACTGAGTTTACCTATAGGTTATCCGCCAGTGCATTGATATGTAACACTTGAGACTACAGTGAAGATCAGTAAAGTCTTTTTCATTTTACCTCCGAGTTGAATCCTTTATTTTAATTATACTATGTTGGAGTAAAGACACAACAACAAGTATTTACATTCGGCACAGGTATTTACATTTTGCCACAAACCAAATGCCGCACATAGTGAAAACAGAAGGGCACTCGAAGAGCACAGACCTCCACCAAGGCTTATCTTGATGCCCTGTCAACTGACAATGGAATACCACAGACCTGGGTCTAGCCCGAGTTCGGGCTCAGGTCTGGCCCTGATCTGGCCCTTCCTCAGGTGCCTATGGGCCAACAGGTAGATTAAACCCAACTGCTGCCAGTAGGAAGTGCTGCAGAGGAAGTGATATGTGATGCTATGTATTTCACTGAGGGAAAAACTGCCTTTTCAACCCACTTGGCTCTATGACCTCATGAGCCTCCATGATGAACCAGGCAGGAGGTACTGCACATGAGGTACTGCAGATGAGGTACTGCAGATGAGGCACTGTAGAGGAGGTACTGTAGAGGAGGCACTGCAGATGAGGTACTGAAGAGGAGGCACTGTAGATGAGGTACTGTAGAGGAGGTACTGTAGAGGAGGTACAGGAGCAGGCACTGTAGAGGAGGCTCTGTAGAGGAGGTACTGTAGAGGAGGTACTGAAGATGAGGTACTGAAGATGAGGTACTGAAAATTAGGCACTGTAGAGGAGGTACTGCAGAGGAGGTACTGTAGAGGAGGCACTGTAGAGGAGGTACTGAAGATGAGGTACTGTAGAGGAGGTACAGGAGCAGGCACTGTAGAGGAGGCTCTGTAGAGGAGGTACTGTAGAGGAGGTACTGAAGATGAGGTACTGAAGATGAGGTACTGAAAATTAGGCACTGTAGAGGAGGTACTGCAGAGGAGGTACTGTAGAGGAGGCACTGTAGAGGAGGTACTGTAGAGGAGGTACTGAAGATGAGGTACTGTAGAGGAGGCACTGTAGAGGAGGTACTGAAGATGAGGTACTGTAGAGGAGGCACTGTAGAGGAGGTACTGTAGAGGAGGTACTGTAGAGGAGGTACTGTAGAGGAGGCACTGTAGAGGAGGCACTGCAGAGGAGGTACAGGAGTAGGCAGGAGGTACTGAAGTCTGTCCCCCCCCTCTCAAACAATGAGGTGCCCCTTAAGTAGGGCCACCTCGGTCCAATTAAGAGGTAATTGGACCCCTCCACAGGGATGGGGGAATCCTGACCTGGGACAGAAAGCTTTGGAGTAGCTAGTACCCTTTGCCTCGACATATTATTGTGAGGTCTCCTTCTCTGCAATGAATGTGATAAAAACAAAGCAGAGAAACAGACTGTGCCTGGAGAAGAGCTTGATCACAGCAGTTGCCTCCCTGCCACCAAGACTGACAAAGCTTCTCAGTGAAGCACAAGCATAAGTTTCTCACTAAAACTCAGTTCAATGCAACAATGTATATTATTTTGTGTTGACAGTTTATTAAATCAGACAATGATGGCATAGCACTGTGTATTACATCTTTTTTTCAATCGGAAATGCTCTGCACTGGTTAGGGGGTACTTGGCTGAAAAAATATTTCACAGGGGGAACATCACTGAAAAAAGGTTGAGAACCACTGCTGTAGAGGAGGTACTGTAGAGGAAGCACTGTAGATGAGGTACAGGAGTAGGCAGTAGGTACTGTAGTCTAGAGTCGGTACTGTAGAGGAGGCACTGTAGAGGAGCAGGCAGGAGGCACTGTAGAGGAGGCACTGTAGATGAGGCACTGTAGAGGAGGTACTGAAGAGGAGCAGGCAGGAGGCACTGAAGAGGTGGCACTGTAGATGAGGCACTGTAGAGGAGCAGGCAGGAGGCACTGTAGAGGTGGCACTGTAGATGAGGCACTGTAGATGAGGCACTGTAGAGGTGGCACTGTAGATGAGGCACTGTAGATGAGGCACTGTAGATGAGGCACTGTAGAGGAGCAGGCAGGAGGCACTGTAGAGGTGGCACTGTAGATGAGGTACTGTAGGGGAGCAGGCAGGGCCCTGGGGCAGTGGCATTGGGTAGAGGAGTAGGGCCCATAACAACACTATTGCCGTGGCAGCTAGCCTGTGAGGACACACAAACGCATGGCCAAAGTCAACTTCTCTCTTTTTCTTTCACCACAAAGCCAAGCGTGGAACATTAAAACAGAAGAGAAACAGATGTCAAAGCTGTACCCTCTCTTTCTCTCTCTCTTTCTCTCACCCTCTTTCTCTCTCCATCTCTCTATTTCTCTCTCTCTCTCTTCCTCTCTCTTTCTTTCTGTGTCTGTTTCTCTGGCTGTCTCGTTTGATGACAAAATACGATGCTGGGCCCTCTAATTTACCTCAGCAGGATGCAATGAAGTTTTAAAAGTTTAAAATTGATCCGTCCCCTCGGCCTCACAGTCCTCGAAATCTCTCTCTCTCTCTCTCTCTCTCTCTCTCTCTCTCTTTCTCTCTAACAGTATCACTCCTGGCCACTCATTTAAAAGTGTGCTGCGTGTCACACTTCCTCTGCTAAAAAACATATAATTGAGAGAGGAAACAAGAGAGCAGGGGAGAGAGGGAGAGAGGGAGGGAGAGAGATAGTGAGAGTGGAAGAGAGAGAGGCCAAGGGAAAGTGAGCAGGAGAGAGAGTGAAATCACAGTGGTCCGCCATCAGAGCAGGAAGCTCACCTGTATCCACAGGAACCGAGGGGCACCATGAGCAGTGCTAGAGTACAAAGAGGAGAGGAGAAGAGAGGAAAGGAGAGGAGGAGAGAGGAGATGAGAGGCCCTGGGGTTCAGGGCCGGCTTTTCCACCAGCAAAAACACACAAAATACTCACTCACAGTGGACAAATGAACACACACTGTCACACTCTTGCTCACACAGACACAGACACAGACACAGACACACACACAGACACACACACACACACACACACACGCACACGCACACAGCACACAGCACACAGCACACACATCACACATCACACAGAAAACACACACACCCACACACAAACAAACACACGCACACATTCTCATATACACGGACACATGTACATGAATGCAAGAAGAAACACCCAAAATCAGAAGCATCCTTTTTTCTTTTACTTTTTCACACACTCACCTCAAGTCTATTAACTCTGAGAGAGAGAAAGGCAGAGGATCACAAAAGAGATGCATGATGCAAGTCTATTTAAACAGAGAGCTCTATGATCTACAGGGTTTATGAGCTGCTTATCACCTCCACAGGTGATGGCACCATTAAAAGCCACTCTCATCGCTGGTTATTGCTGGTGCGTGCTCTGGATTGCAATTGAGTCACCAATAGGATGATATACTGATTTAATTCTTATGATGGAATAGATTTCTGAGGCAATTCGTTAGAGAATATTAAACAAATACACCTGACTCACACACATACACCCACGCCCACACACACACAAACAAAGTAACATCCACAGCTAGCACACATATAGGTTTACTGATATATTACAGTAATATAATCTTATTTCTAGAAAAGTAATTTCAGTATAAGCGTTATATGATTAAACACACACGAACAAATCAGATTAGTGTAGACACACCACATCTTCTCAATTTCACAGAAATATGTCAAGATAACAAGATAACGTGTGTGTGTGTGTGTGTGTGTGTGGATCCAAACAGAGCACTCTGATGGATACATTTGTGTTGTTTGTTTATTTTCCAAACATTCTTCTCCCGATTTATTTTTGTAATTTCAACCTGGCGACGTTAGTAGTGCTTTCTGCTGCTTTATTGCCTTTGTTTGTTTTCAGCGGAGGGCTGCTTGGTGTAATTGTGTGTGTGTGTGTGTGTGTTTGTGTGTGTGTGTCTGTGTGTGTGTCTGTGTGTGTGTGTCTGTGTCTGTGTGTATGTGTGTGTGTGCTGCTTGTCTCTGAGCATCCTCCATTATCTTCATGCCAATGCATCACACTGGCAACATAATCCAATAGAGAGCAGATACACACATGTTTTCATTTCACCAGACACACACACACACACACACACACACACACACACACACACACACACACACACACACACACACACACACACACACACAACACACACACACACACACACACACACACACACCAACACACACGCATGAACACACACACACACATACACATACACACACACGCACACACAGACACACATCAACACACTCACATGGGACAGATGAAGACAGGCAGACACAAACATACACTAGTTCACACAGCCACACACTAGTGCACACAGCCACAAACCCACACCTCACGTGGGATAGATGGAAACATATACACATAGCCCTCATAATGAAATGGTCATCATAATGAAAACCTGCGGTGCTCATATCTTTCACTCACTGTCCAGGGGTCGGCAGTCAAGCGGCCACTACTTTCTTTATGTTCTCCCCTCGGCATGTGTGTGTGCATGTGTGTGTGTATGTGTGTGTGTATGGGTGTCTATGTTTGTGTGGTTATGTATGTGGGTGCATGTAGGTGTGTGTTCCTATACACTATGTGTGTGTATGTGTGTGGGTGTCTAAGTTTGTGTGTGTGTGTGTGTGTGTGTGTGTGTGCCGTAGATAAGGCTCAGACTAAGACTCAGAGCGGCTCCAGTGCAGGATTTATCTCCTGCCTGTGAGAAGTCAGCTTGTTTACTGTTCTCCAAGCTTTTTCTCTCTCTCTGATTTAATAGACAAGCTCCAGTCTCTACTAATCTTACCTCTTTCCTAACTTTAGCGTGCCATAAAGGAGATTTCGGAGCTACATCCACACTAAGACGGGTCAATCTGAAAACACACTATCGTTTTCCTACTGTTTTCCAAATGTTCTATGTCCACATCAAAACACTGAAATGCCTTAAAAGTATTTGTTGTTGTTGTTAGCTGCACAAACATTCGCCAGTTCATGGCAACCGTTCGTCATCCCTTCTGAAACTGTCTATTTTCCCTTTCCACTCTACAGCAAAAATCCGGCGTTTTCAAATCTATGAACATGATAGCGCTTAAAAAAAAATATATATATATATATATATTAGGGCCGGGACTCGATTAAAAAAAATTAATCTAATTAATTAGAGGCTTTGTAATTAATTAATCGCATTTTAATCGCAAATAAATATTTCACCTGAGAACAGTGAGAAGTAATTTTTTTCACATGGATTTTTAGTATACCATTGAATAATGACTGAATACATAAGCTTAAGCAACACAAATATTGTTTATTTTTGTTCAAGTCCAACAGACCAGTGCAATTTTTGCCATTAAGTGTAGCAATACCATATTTAGAAATGTAGTACATTTTAGAAATCCAGGTAGCCTACAGATAGGGAGACCTTCTGTAAACTATAATACTTTGGGTTTTTTAAGTAAAACACAATACTTTCAAGTACATTCAGAACATTGGAAACCCTGACTGTTAGAAAACATCTCTGGTTGTACCCGGAGTCAGGCTTAACGTCCACGCTAGCTGCTATATGTTTTGCATTGAGTTGATACTCGATGTGCTGCGGTGATATGCGAATTCCTTGTTGCATAGCGTTCACTGAACCATGTTCTTATCGACGCCTCCATCCGTTCGTTTTTTGTAACAAAATTCCCCATTCACTGGGCCAACCAACGCGGTCTCATCAGCTTCTTTGTTCATGTTCACTGTGCCACTGTGGTTTGTTGTTCAACTCATAGAAAAATATATGTATGTCTAAGGTTCAACTTGTTTGAACCGAATTTATGCGCGTTAGTTGGTGCGCCAGTATAATCGGTCCGTCTGAAACTCCTCCAGTGAGAAACGTTCCGCGGTGCAAAAATAGATACGATTAAAATGCGTCAATTTTTTAACGCGTTAATTTTTGTGAAATTAATTAATCTTAATTAACGCGTTAAAGTCCCGGCCCTAATTTTTTATTTTGTATAATGCTGTGTTAGCGTGGAAGGAAGGGCTAAACAGAAAAACAATGATGCATTCCAAATGGACCCGGGTTAGTGTGGACAGGGCCTCAAGCTGATATGGCTGATAAGTCTGGTCCTAACTCACACTCAGCATACTCTCTCAGAGGACATTCAAAGGCAGGACTTATGATCCTGTCTGAGCGATTTATTATTTTTATATTATATCAAATAGTTTGTGTCAGTCAAAGATGCAAAGAACAATGGCATCAATTGTAAACTAGCAGCAAAATACTTTCAACCGTGAAAAATACAAAATCAAATGGATTTAAGCATCTGACTCGGCAGCAGCTGAGAAAGTAAGGGTAGGAGAGAGCTTTGACAGCAGAGTGTCGTGCAATTGTTGACATGCCATGATGAAATGGACTTTTCATCCCAGAGCCCCAGTACAGCAGCTCGGCAGAAAGAGAAATAATGCAATATTTGAGATTGGGGATAGGGGGAGGGGGCATGAGGCCAGATTCTTAACCAGTTTCCAAATGTCAGATACATTTACATGACGTAGGTGTACAACACTCAGAGCCCATCTAGTGCAGCCGTGGAGCAGCTCATTAGTTTGGGCGGTTTGGTGCTCCGAAGGCGCAGACTGTCTTATAAGATGCTTAAGAAGCTTCTGTTAATGAGACACAATCAATGTTCCACTTCTGAATATTGGGGCGTTGTTTAGGGCGGAGATAACAAAAACAGGAAACTGGACACACTCCCTGGAGTGTTCGGATGCACTGATGCATTTTGTTTCTTTCTGATCACTATCTCTCTTCACACATCTTTTTTTTAACTTTCTGGTCTCGTCTTGAACGCCTGCATCGACGTCAGAGGGTTTAAGCGCTTCTCTATTTATGAGTTGGAAAGTATGACTGAGGTCAGCGTACACCACATAAGAAAAACACACTGTGCTGGAGGGCCAGGGTTAAGGTGTGTTGTTGTGCTGTTGAGAATTACTGAGCTCAGTTAACACTTCATGAAACACACACGGGGCTGGAGGACGGGTCCCATCTCAGGTGCAGGCTGGTGTGCCACTGACACATACAGAACCACACACAGAACGTGTCTGTCTGTCTGTCTGTCTGTCTGTCTGTCTGTCTGTCTGTCTGTCTGTCTGTCTGTTGAGAAATACTTACTGACTGGACTATTTGCTCTACAGGACACACACGTATGCTTGAATGTGTGTATGTTGGGGTGTGTCTGTGTCGAAGGGAGCTGGCACATGGGGGCATGCACGTGTATGTCTCTGTGTGTTTCTGTGTATGTGGATACATGCACACATATTTGTGGTGTGTGTGTTTGTGCCTGTGTCTGTTTCTGTGTATATAGGTGCATGCACATATGTGTGTGTGTGTGTGTTCCTGTGTATGCGGGTGCATACACGTGTGTAGCCTGGTGAATAGCAACTGAGGGCCAGAAAATAGCCTTCTGCACATGAACAGGAACTAAGTCATATCACCACAAAACAACTGTAAATGAAACACACACCCTGCTGCCTCATGTTTAAACCATGTGTTTGTGTGTGTGTGTTTGTGTTTGTGTGTGCTGAGGCAGACGAGAGAGAGAGAGAGAGAGAGAGAGAGAGAGAGAGAGAGAGAGAGAGAGACTGAGACAAGAGAGTGCAAACGTAATCACTGTTCTTACTTTGGCCTGGTGGCAAATAATGTGTTCCTACATGTTGATCATGATAGGAGTGTAATTTGATTCCTGTAAATGGTTGTTTCTTAGTTTTTTATTTAATTTCTCCCTCACCCTCCCTTTCTTCCCCAAATTGCCCCTGGTTAAAAAGCAGGATCAGTATGCAGGCTGTGTGTGTGTGTGTGTGTGTGTGTGTGTGTGTGTGTGTGTGTGTGTGTGTGTGTGTGTGTGTGTGTGTGTGTGCGCGTGTGTGTGTGAAAGAGAGGGAAATAAAGGATTAGAGAGAGAAGGAATTCGAGAGACAAAGTGAAAGGTAATAGAAAGAGTGAGACTGAAAGAAAGTTTGTGTGTAAGAGAGAGGGAGGGAGTGATAGTGTGTGTGGGTAAGAGAGTGTGTGTGTGGGGGGGGGGAGATGTTCTGTACCATGTTTGTAGTTGTGACTGATAATCCTTTGAAGTTTGTTTACCTTTATCTTTTCTCGCTGACTCAGAGATCTAATGCTGTTCATGCTGAACATGGTCTGTTCCCTGCTGGAGAGATGTAACAAGTCAACACATGTCACACACACACACACACACACACACACACACACACACACACTCACACACACACACACACTCACTCAGTCACTCACCCAAGCACACACACAAACAACTCTCATGAACCTACACACACGCACTCACACACAGACTGACACACATATACACAGGAAAACATCTCTTTCATATGATAAACAAACTCACCCTCTCTCTCTCTTTCACACACACACACAAATGCAAACGCACACAGAATGTGTGATGCACTGATCACGCACTTTTGACACGTCGCAGGAAACCCACAGTTCCCCAATTTTATCAAAAATACACCATGCACACTTTACAACTCAGCCTTGCACACCACAGCCCTTCCTGTGCAGACTTTTGACCTTCTCAAATGTTCATTAAGGGACTGAACTTCAGAGTGGCTGCTTACGAGACAAAAACATATTCACATGTACAGTACAGCACACTGGTGTTCTATTGTCTTCGGGTAATAGTTGAAGGAACATTAATGAGACCTGAACACCCCATCCTTGGCATGACTACATGATGCCAGCGCAGCATCCTGATTTGATGTGGACATTAACCAGATTCTGAGTGTTTGTGTGTGTGTTCTGTTCTGTTGCCTGCTCAGGCTGGACTGCTATCTCTGGAGACGCTCTGTATGCCACACTGACCAACACACACAGTGTGCCCGATGCTGTCAGAGGTGTGTGTGTGTGTGTGTGTGTGTGTGTGTGTGTGTGTGTGTGTGTGTGTGTGTGTGTTTCGGTGGTAAGACATTGAGGTGTTTATGAATTCTTTGTATATTCAGTATATTTAGAGAGAAAGAGATAAAAGCACAGTGTGAATGGGAGAAAAAAAGAGAGGGATAGCGCAAGAGAAAGAAAAGAAAGTAGACAGACAGACTCCTGAAGCATTTGCATTAACAGCATAAACTACTGAGCAACCAGGAGGAAATGTGACTGTGGCCTACTTGCAGTCCTCTTTTTAGGTGAAGGTCTTAAAATGAAACTATAGCACCCAAATGTACACCCACACACACCCTCACGTGCGCTCACAAAGACACAAACCCTGCCCCACACACATGCACACATGTGCACACACACATGCACACCCACACACACACTCACTAAGACACAAACCCTGCTACACACACATGTGCACACACACAACCACACCCACCCCCCCCCCACACACACACAGTGTGTGTTGCTGTCTCTGAATAGCCTAAAGGAAATAGTTTGTGAGTGCTGGGACTTGCTCTCTGTTTGCCTGTGTTGAAACCCCATCTGAAAGCAGGCGAATAATAGGCATCATTTTAGCCATAACCCTTTTATGAGTGCTCTCTCTGTTGGCACTCAGACAGGCACTTTAAACAAGTACCCAGGATCTCAGCAAACACTACTCACTGCTGTCTCAACTGACATACATGGATGTGCACTGCCAGTCTTTTTAGAGTCCTAATACAAACATATGCATGCAAACACACACACACACACACACAAACTGTGAAAGACCAGGGTACTGTTCGGCGACACTCGCTAAGCGGTTTAGCGAGCTAAATTCCAGGCTAAAAAAAGACAACACCGCTTAAGCCAGTTCGCGGAAGCAACTTTTTATCAATCACCATGGTAATTAATCGCTTAGCACTAACCTGCTCCAGGGCAGGCTAACCAAAGTTTAGCTGGCTAAACTTGCCACACCCACGCCAAAAGGAGGGATCCCATTGACAAGGAGTCATATTGTAGTTTGATTAGCGTAGGAAAAGTTCTTTGCAATCGCCAAGAAGATCCATTTTTCCATCATGATGAGTTCTTGTATGAGCGCTACCGATCCACCCGACAAGGAATAATTAATTTAGAAGACCTTCTCGAGTCATGTATTGCATAGCCCACCACCGTAGAACATTGAATGTCTTCACTTTCTTGCGAGTCGTTGCCTTCATTTTTGCAATGTCGGCGATGCGGAGAACAAAGCACTCATAATTATATGACAGTGGTAGCCTATTAGTACAGTTGAGACATTGGTACAGTTGATAAACCCGAAATAACTTTCATGCTCAGCCTGAGACGTGATTTTTAGTTTGCACATGAATACTAACGTTTTCTTTGATCCCAGGAAATTTGAGCACATAACACATCTCCATTACGGAGGTATTGGCTAAAGTTGTTTTACCTACTTTAACTTACATCATTGCAAACGTTTAGTTTTGCAAACGTGTCTAGTTTTTGTGCAGTGGTGGATGGTGGATGTGGATGGTAAGGTGGTTGCATGATAAGAAGAGAGAAAGAAACACAATTTATTTGCATTGCTTCAATTTATTGAATTTCTTATTAATACATTTTCATTTAGTCATTTAGCAGACGGTTTTATTCAAAGCAATTTAAAACTACAATTCTTACGAAGGGGAAGGGAGTCGAACCGGCAATTTACTGCATGCAAGCCCTACGCGCTACCCGCTGCACCAAAGTCACATTTTCGGTATAAGAAAAGATATCACTACTTAGACAGCCTATGGACAGTTTCTTTAACGCTGTTGCAGTCGCGACAGTGATGAATTTTGACATGATTATGGTCTTGAATTCTTCATAACGCGTTCATGGTCATATCCCGCCTTAGCGGAGAAAAAAATGAGTCTTTTTCTTTGAGTTTAGACTATGTTGCTGTTAAAAAAAATCCTGGTTTTGGTTATCGACCTTTCATGCCTTTTAAAGCAGGACGTGCACGCGCAATTTAGCTGATGATTTTAGCTTGGGATAAATTAACGAGAGGTTAAAATAAATTAGCGCCCGTCGCCAGACGCGCTTGGCCTGTTCTCAATTAGCGAGCTAGTTAATCTCCAGTTGCGAGCTAAATTATTTATTTTAGCTTCAGTTGTACGCCGAACAGGGCCCAGACGGTCACCCCACGTTGTTTGGGGATGTGGCGACTGGACTGGGTGGTGTAATGGGGAAGAAGAGTGCAGGAGATGGTGGTGTTTCCATACAAAAATATATATATTTTATAACAAGGGCTCTATAGCACCCCAACACATGTGCCCATGAAATAAAACAATCAAAAACAAACATACCGGCCGTACCTCACAGGCACTACAGTACTCTGCACCCTGGGCACCTGCCTGTCCTACTTAGGCCCAAATCACAGGCAGCTGTTCGGCCCAAGCCAGGCCCCAATCCTAGGCACAGAGACTTACCTTTAGCTAAGTACATATACTGGCCATATAGCAAAGACATACATACATACACGCACAAGGTACAACACAGGGCACAAAGACAAGGCACAAAAACAAGGCACACAAAACAAGGCAAACGGTGTCCACACATCTAGAACCAAAACACTTCTCCTCACATCAGGGAAGTGTTTTACCTTCATGCCTTAACAAGTTCTCCTTGGTGCTCTTTGCTGCCTCTGTCCATATGTCTCTCTCAGCCAGTCCTCCCCTGTTACATAGGGCACAGCCACTTTGGCTTAATTAGGTCCACCATTGGCTTCAGGAGAGCCCAGGCACAACCATTATGGGGGTGGAGTTGAAAAGTCTTAAAGGGCACCATCCCTTTTTGCCACAGTGAGGAGGGGGAGAATTTACCTTCTCACACACACATAAATACACACACACACAGATGCATGCACACACACACACACACACACACACACACACACACACACACACACACACACACACACACACACACACACACACACACACACACACACACACACACTGCACTTACACACACACACAATTAGGTTAAGTTTAATTTAAACACTGGTGTCTCGTCTAAACTACTGGCTAACTCCTTCTCCCTACATGAACAATCACAAACCACGTCTCAAAGTATCACACACTCTCTGACTCATTTGTATACACACACACACACATGGTTGTACATACACATGCAGTGCAGTGATAAATGCTGTATTTTTTTTAATATGACTTCCTTATTTCAATTGTGACCATGCCCTGTGGATAAGTAAATGACAGTCAATGGTGATAAATATGCCCCTCTGTGTGTGGGGAACTTTTCACTCTTTTCGGTTAGTTTGTTTGTACATTGGTTTAAATAATGATACATTGGCCAGGGGAACTGGCAGGCTGTGAGGTACACTGTGAAGTACACTGTGAGGTACACTGTGAAGTACACTATGAAGTACACTGTGAGGTACACTGTGAAGTACACTGTGAAGTATGCATTAACTGGTTGGGAGGGGCATAAATCGCTACCTTTAGTTGAGCACTGAATGTGCATGAATCATTTGAAGAAATACATTAGTTTTAGTGCATTTATGAATGAACATGTATAAATAGTTTTTTTAACATTGGTGTGTGACCAGGAATACTGGTTTGAGGGGAATTACAACTGACACACACACACACTCACACACTCAGACACACACACACACACACACACACACACACACACACACACACACACACACATCTCAGCTCAGCTTCTGGTCTGAAAAGATACTCTAAAGGCAGCCTAGAGCTCACATAAATGCCTTATCAGGCTGTCAGATGTCTGTGGATGTGGCCACAGTGCACACACACACAGTAAACACACACATCACATACAGGAGAGGCTTGTCCATAAGGGCTCCTGATGTATAAATGCAATTTCCTTGTAAGTCGCTTTGGATAAAAGCGTCTGATAAATGTAAATGTAATATTTTCTATCGGATTCTACCACTCGACGGTCTGATCTGCCTCTGAATGTCATTGTCCAATCAGGTAACAGTCATGCAGTCAGGCAAAAGGCGTCCTTTATATGGCCCCGCCCCTTCTGGGCGATTTGGGGCGAAATGAGAATCACCCAAGACCTCTCCCATTAGGGCAATATACATGTGCCAATGTGATCAGATCAGTTTATCGTATCGTATTCGTGTGTAGGTGTGAACATTTTCAAGGGAAACGGCTCTTGTCCTTACGTGTTTACATGTGCAAAATGTGATCCGTTTACATTGCCTCGGGCATGTGCAAAGACCACGGAGATGTGCTCCCACCTGGTATGTTTACTAACAACATCAACGTGGATTCGCATCGTGCACAGGCAGTGTAGTGGCTTAAAGTTCCCTTCTTTCTATCAGCATATAGTTCTTAATATTTTCTTTGAATAACCACTATCAGATGGAAATAAAACGAGTCTACGCGTGGATGTGTTTCAACAACGGTAGAAAACTGTGTTTGCTCCGTCTTTTACTGAACTCATAATTATATGACAGTGGTATTAGTTACAGTTGAGACACACGAAATAACTTGCATGCGCAGCAATCCTGAGACGTGATTTTTAGTTTGCACATGAATACTAACGTCTTCTTTGATCCCAGGAAATTTGAGCACATAACCCATCTCCCTTACGGAGATATTGGCGAAAGTTGTTTTAC
This sequence comes from Sprattus sprattus, assembly GCF_963457725.1. Lineage (NCBI taxonomy): Eukaryota > Metazoa > Chordata > Actinopteri > Clupeiformes > Clupeidae > Sprattus > Sprattus sprattus. The sequence goes on from NC_137909.1 coordinate 14,383,441, forward strand.
CTACTTCATTGCAAACGTCTAGTTTTGCAAACGTGTCTAGTTTTTGTGCAATAGTGAATAGAGTCTCAGTCTACTGCACCATACATAGCATATCATGTTTGTAGAAAATGATTAAGGTGCAACAAATGCCAATAAGCATATTTAAATTAAATGATTCACATTGCAAGTAAAATGGTGCGGCTGGAGCAGATACAGGGAGGGACAACGGTGACGCAGTTTGGATGTAGCGACAAACATTTATGTGCTGTAACAAACAGTGTTAACCAGTATGTGAGTAACGTGGGTTTTATTAAAACATAGCGTGTGTAATGTGTAGCTATTTCATTCCGTTTGTTAACATTTCCGGCTGTCTGTATTTACTAGCGAGCAGCAGACGTAAAGGAAAGGGAATTAACCCCGAAGTTAAAAACATGTAATTTACTTCGGCAGTGGAGCATTTTACTCCCCCGCAATCTCTCTACAAACTTCCATATAGACGCGGGATCAGCAGAGGAAAATCTACTTTCCTTTTGGGAGAAACAAGGCCAGTCGTTCCCACGACTACAGCACCTTGCAAAACGAATTCTATGCGTTCCAGCAACAAGTGCTGCGAGTGAGCGCTCCTTCAGTGCAGCAGGGCGCGTTATAGAAGCCAGGCGCTCTCGCCTGAATCCTGACACTGTAGATGCTATTTTATTCCTGCATAGTGCTCAGACAAATTCTAAATAGAACGAAGGTTAGGCATATCAGCAGAGGTATATTTTGGTTACATTAGGATGGCTACATTTATAGCTTGCGTTTTGGGCGCACCACAATGCCAAGAAGTTTGTCGCGACTGTAATGGCATATTTCATTGTGGGGGTGATTGATAGCTTAAGGCTTACGAGACACGGTGTTTTCCGATGTTTTACTGAGTCCTCTCTGTCTCTATCACACACACACACACATACACACACACACACACTAACGGAA
>NC_137909.1:14396891-14421891 GCF_963457725.1 Sprattus sprattus
ACACACACACACACACAAAACACACAAACGTTGTGAGACCTTTGAGAGAAGTTACTCAGAGGTCATTCCTCTCCCATTGCTCTCCCTGCTAAAAATGAAATAAAAACATTTCTATCACAGCATCAAGGCTTTCTGCCTCCCCAAACAAGTCTGACCCCCATGGCAGGGAGGCCCCTTCACATCTCTGAAGAAAATAATCTGCTTCCGTCTGGGCATTCAGGTACATCAGGGAGCAAAGCAAGGAGTATTTTCATGGAAAGTCTGATCGCTCCTTGACCGGTGCTTTCAGGGGAAACTGATTTCCATTATATTTTCATGGAGGGTCTGATTTCTCCTTGACCAGGTCACTTTCTTCAGTTTTAGCATTATCGGAAAAAACAAACAAACATGAAACAGGAAGCGCGATAGATGCATAGTTCATCAACCGTCAGCTCTCATAGCCAGTGCTTAACGGATATGACATATCTGAGGGGATTTCAGTGGAATTTCTCAGCACTAGTAATTCAGTTCAGTTTCTGCTTTGGCTGTGAATCTGTGAGTCACTGATATCTGTGGGGAAAAAAAACTCTATACTCTTTATGAAAAAAAAAGCAGGAATGGATGAAAGAAAGAAAATGAAATTCATCAGTGTGGCATTCACACAAAATAAGACACGTCCAGTCCAGTGTTAACTCATTCCAGCCCTAGCGACGTCTTATCACTTCTCTGTTGTAATTGATCCTCGTAGAGATGCAGCCTCTGCAAACAGCACATGGCCTCATGTTTGCTTGGCTTTTCAAAAACCCAACAATTGACCGAGCATCTGATATTATGCAATCGAGTGAGGCAGGCAAAGCCACTCTATTAGCTCGCACTTTGCATCTGGGTGTTTTAATTATGGGATGTTTGCTCTTGTAAAACAGCAATGTGTTTGACATTTAGCTCATTACATGACTCATTGCATGCTTTCTCATATAACCTGGGCATCCCACTCGCCAAAACGACAGATTTGGACATACAGTACATAGGTTTTGAATAGCTTTGAGACGCACTTTCCGATTAACTCGAAAGTGACCTTTCACCTGCCTACTGCACCTCTCATTCTGTGTGGTGAGCAGGAGAGGAAGTGCTCAATGATCTCAAAACAAACACAACCACACACTCGCGTGGTTTCAACAGCATCTCTACTTACAGTTTCAACATCGTGTGAATGTATTGTGCCTTATGCATAATGCATCAACTTCCAAACCACAAGCAATCTTCACTGAACAACAAAGTGACAGCAAGGCGACGCTTAGCTGCTCCAGAGGCAGTTTGGGGTGCTATAATGGTTATCGCATGGTGATGGAGAGGACAGAGGGAGAGAGACATGAACAGACATTTATGGAAAAAAATATATTTAGCAACATGAAGCCTAAGTTATGGAACAGTTTGTGAAAAGCACAGGAAAAACCTTGCAATAGTAGCTCACTATTGCTGAAGGTGGAATTCTAAAAACTCCCATAGAAATCATAAAGTATTGGTCACAAAGCTATTTGTCTCCCTGAGGATACCATAAAAGCCTGGCTGACAGATATTGGGGATTACAATTAGGTTAAAATGATCCCCACATTCATGTGCAGTGGGCCTGTAAAAGTGTTGGTGCTGAGTTAGCACACTGTGCCGTGGTGCGTGATGAATTAGTCATAGAGGCGTATCTACACTCAATTTATTTGGCCAAAGGAGATGGATGAACACACCAAGGGCTCAGGGTCAGAAGCTTTTGGGCATTGTCATTAGCACCCTATTATGAGCATGTGAGGGTGTGTGTATTGGTGTGTGTGTGTTTGTGAGGCTTGCAGGAGGAATGTGGTATCTCCTGACTACATCTCAACATTGACTAAATGTAATCTTATTTCCTTTAATCTCCATATGTAGCCATATGTCTGCTTAATATTAGTCTTAACAATGCCAGATAGCTGCTGGTCCTGCTTGATTTCCACCAGAATCACACTACATCCCGTTCTGCTGGATCTCCACCAGAACCACACTAGATCCGGTCCACATCTGGCTAAGATTCAGCTCACATTCGGACCACAACTGGCCCAAATCTCTTCCGAAACCAGCTGCAACTCAGGGTTGGATTTCACAAGCTCGTCAATTTAAAACAAAGACCAAAAACAGCACACTCAATATTAGAAAAATGATGTGCTAAATGATGCTTGTTATTGTATAGTATCCAGTTTCTTTAGCAGTTTTCATAAGTGATTGCTGAAGCGTCTCAGCCAATCCAGACTCATTTTAAAACCATTTGGCCATGGGTGTCTGATGTGTGAGTCATACCTTCATTTCAACAAGGCAAACTATCGGGTATGAAGACGCATGGTTGCATAAACGCAAATGTCACTGATGAAGCACCTTATGATTAGGATGATGCAATCCAGATGTTCTGTCACTTTATGTCATTCTTATGGCAACATCTCCCTAACACAGACACACACACACACACACACACACACACACACACACACACACACACACACACACACACACACACACACTTTCCATGACAGTAACACAGACTGCTTAATAAGGCTATTCATCACAGTTAGCTCCCTACTTAACCCATGATGAATGTCTGAAAATATGGGTTTGTGTGAAGTGGCTGAAATTTTGAAACCCCGTTTTTGTGTGTTTAAGTGTGATTTGCTGCAGGGTCAATTGGGCGCAAAAGCCCCTCTCACAGACTATTTTTTGCTCTGCTCTCTGCCTCTCCCAAAATGTAATACCATTTATTTTAATTTCGTAATTTGACGTCTACACATCTTTAATGTGATTCCTCGTGTTATTAACCTCCTTGGTAAATGTGCCATTGAGTGTTTTCAAATTTTAAAAAGTATCTTCACTGAATAACTTTAAAAACCTGATACGTCTAGAAGCGTCATCGTAGCAACATTCATTATCTCGAATGCGTGGTGTTTAAGCAGCGCGCACATGCGGCTGGGGGAACGAGAGTCCGCGCTAGTGGTATGTCACAGGCTTTACGCAGCCAGGGAGGCGGAGTTCAGCACGGGGGTTTTCAAGTGAAACTTCAAGTGACAGCTCAGTGTGTGTTTGCTAGGCTGTGTGCAGCGTTGACAGAAGTAAGTGCGGAAACACCGCCGACGAGAATGCGAGAAGTTTCAACCTGTCTCTGCTTATCTTCTAAGGAACGACAATGGAACTAAACGTACCCCCACGCTTTGATTCCCAGGCTCTTATGAAATGTGAAAGAGAATTCCACCCAAAGAGAGAGTTCGACAGGAATGCTGTTTGAAACGTGAATAAACTCGCAAGGACGCACACAAGGTATATATGTTTTATTATTTAAAAGAAATATAACCATGAGCTTAGAAACGAATAACACGACAGTCACCAGCGGAGTGCCCAGAGTGCCCAGAGTGCCCGCCATCCCGGTTATCATGTTCATATTCGGCGTGGTTGGCAATGTTATCGCCATCGTGGTACTTCGCAAGTCACGAAAGGAGAAGAAAGAGTCGACTTTCTACACTCTGGTGTGTGGGCTCGCGGTCACCGATCTGCTCGGCACTCTCCTGGCGAGCCCCGTAACCATTGCGACATACGTGAAGGGCGAGTGGCCCGGTGGGGTGCCACTGTGTCACTATTCGTGCTTCATCCTACTCTTCTTCTCCCTGGCCGGCCTCGGGATCATATGTGCCATGTCCATAGAGAGATACCTTGCGATCAACCACGCGTACTTCTACAGCCAGTACGTGGACCAGCGACTCGCCAGTCTCACGCTGGTGGCCATCTACTTAATCAACATTCTGTTCTGCGCTCTCCCGAGCATGGGACTCCAGACCCCAATACTCCAGTACCCAAACACCTGGTGCTTCATTGACTGGCAAACTAATGATTCCAAACACGCCGTGTTCTCCTACATGTACGCCGGCTCCAGCTCGTTGCTCATCCTGGCTACAGTGATCTGTAACCTGCTGGTTTGCGGGGCGCTGATCATGATGCACAGGCGCTTTGTGCGGAGGACTTCTCTCGGTACTGACCATGGGCGCATCGCCGAGCTCCGGCGCAGGCGAAGTTTCGTGCGCCTCGCGGGTGCGGAGGTGCAGATGGTAGTTCTACTCATCGCGACATCCATAGTTGTTCTCATCTGTTCCATACCTTTAGTGGTAAGTGTTCTTTCTTTACTTTTCTAAACTTCCATTATATATATTTTTTGACATAAAAGTAACACATTGACACACCGTTATTACCTGTTACGCAATCCATTTTGAAATGTTGCAGAACGTGTATCAGCAGGTAGGCTAACGCTAAATGAACACATTCAAGGGGTTATATAATTGCACCAGGTTGGGGTTTCGGAAGGGCGTGTATTGAGTTGATAAACAAAATTAGAAATAGCACACGGTTGGGTCTAAGTGACCAGTAGCTATATACAATTATAAAGAAAGACATCTGCAATTTAATCATTTAAAATTGAGGACGCGTTTGACACAAAAATGTAATGAAAATTAAAGGCGCACGGGATAGCTTTTGCAAAGCTAAACTGAAAGACTAGACTTTCGTGAAATAAACAATGTACGTTTTACATGTTATTTAAATTTAATATAATGTTTAATTGCAATGTTTTTATTGTTTGCGTTTTCAAAATGAAAATATCAATCTGAAATTGTGCCTTCTGTGGGATCAACAAATCCAAGCAGTAGGCTGTACGAAAGCGATAAGACTAATATTCAACATGCAGGTAATACGAATCGCAGTGACAATATGTAGGGGAAAACATCAGCATTAGAGAAAAGTGATTTAAATCTCCAAAAAGGTTCAACAAGTTGTAACAATTCATTTCACCGACAGGGTAAAGGTGTCTGACACTGTGAACAAATGTATCCAGATCTTATATCTGAGCCAAACTAAACATTCTAAGTGAATATTTTACGTTGCAGTGATTAAGCTTTTTTCGTCTCCACAACTACACATGAATGCACACAAGCCAATACTCTGAGGAAACAAGCAAGTTTATGTCTGACCCGCAGATCTGAAGAGAAACCTGCTGGTTCATGGGCGAGTAGATGGCCTCATTAGATAAAAGCAAACGGTTTCAAGATACCCCCAAAATCCCCTCCTTTTTTAAACCAACAAACACCAGCTCAAGCCGATTCCAAAATCTCCCGGATGGACCACAACATGAGAAAAAACAGGTCCATCCCAAATGGTTCAAGTCTAGACCACCCTCAGACGGTGGAGGCTGAGGTTTTGGTAAATTTGAACCTAAATATGTTTACTAGGCAAGCAGTGATGCTGTTTTGAGCAGTGGAATATCGTGAGATTTCACAGAAACAGAAAGAAGCAAGTGGACAGTGATCGATGTCTCTCTGAAGGCGGGGTCCTGTTTAAACTGGCTTCTATTCAATGCCTGTGTCCTCACTCTGGACAGTGTGCGTGTGTGTGAGAGAGAGTGAGAGAGTATTCCTATGTTCCTGAGATTCCAAGCAATGATGTAATCAAATGGATATTTGCCATCCTCTCTCACAAGACACCTGTTATTCTAGCACTGAATAAAGACCAATGTCCTAGTTTTCCTCCCTGCTTCTGGTGACTTGATCAGATCTGTGGTGCTTTATGACCGTGCTGAGCCCTTGTCTTCTGTCCTCTGTCCTGCAGGTGCGTGTATTTGTGAACCAGCTCTATCATCCCCCATTGGAACTACGCATGGACAAAAACCCAGATCTCCAAGCCATCCGCATCGCCTCCGTCAACCCCATCCTTGACCCGTGGATCTACATCCTGCTCAGCAAGACTGTCCTGCTCAAGGTCCTGGAGAAGATCAAATGCCTGTTTTGCCGCATTGGTGGCCGTGGTAACGGGCACAGGCACCCGCAGGAGTTCCGTTGCATCGCTGGGGAGCGCACATCCTCAGTGGTATCCAGAGACTCCCCCTCGCTAGTCTCCCGGGAGCTGCGTGACGTCATCAGCACCTCACAGACGTACCTGTGCCCGTCGGATGGCGGAGCGTTTGTGGGGCTGGCTGGGGGCACGAGCCACCCGACGGTGGAGCGCCCACTGCTCGGGGGGCAGATGAAGTCGCTCAGCTGCCCCAGACAGGGGCAAGAGCGCAGGACGCCAGGCGGGGGTGTGGGTGGGGGTGTCGGTGAGACAGGCTCTCTCACTCAGACTGAATGTGCACCAATCTGCCCCAAACAGCCCCCCCTACAGGTGACTTTTACTGATGAGACGCTCAACTGGCAGGAGAGGAGCATTTGAGACGCTGTATGTGTGTGTGTGTGTGTGTGTGTGTGTGTGTGTGGGGAGAGGGGTCCTGAAGGATGTGGGGAGGGCATGCTCTGTGAGAATAAACACAGAGATCTGCTCAAGCGACAGTCAGCAGAGGAGGCATGTGGCTGAGTGAGAGAGTGGGAAAACCCTGAATGTAGAGAAAAGACTAGAGACTCTGCAGAGGCAAGAAAGAACGTCAGACAAACATTGAAGGAAACCACATCAAGAGCCACACACTCAGGTTCAGCGTGTGACTGAAAGAGGACGAGGGGTTCTGAAGTCGCAGATGTGAATCACAAATTCACAAGAAAGATAACGGATGTTAAAAAACAAGTCCTTGGCTGACTTATGAGGCCGTCATCTGGTCCTTAATTCAGAAGTATTAAGCTGTTGAGGTTTGCTGACTGAGGGTTACTTCAAAATCCAGGCCAGATCCATGCAGGGGATAAGAAATCATGATGAATGAAGTTCGATCTCACGTCAGATTGTTGTTGTTATGTTTATTTCCTCTTGTTTTGTGGTTGATTCTTTGTTTGTTTGTTTGGCTCTAGCCAAAGCGGTGAAGCGCTCTTCTAATGAATCATTGGAGGCCTTGACTTAGATCCAGCGGCAGTGGGAGCTGGAGGGTTTGTCAACATGAAACTGTTGACCTGACAGCCTTTAACTAACAGTGACATATGCTAGGCCAGGGCTGAATTCCCAAGGAGGACAAAGAAAGAGTGTTTGGAAAAGAAAGCACATGTGAAATAGCACATTACAACACATGCATTTAAGATACAGTGCATCCATGCCTCCCAATAGTCGATGAAACACATTACTGACACTGACCGGGTCAGCCATGACGATTACTGCACTTTTGAAACTTTTTTCTCTTTGGGCCTTTGTGCTGAGCCAGTGCCACTTATCAAGTCACCAGGTGTACTTAATGTCCGTAAGAGATAACCTGTACATAGCCATGTTGCTAAAATGTGAAAAGTGTGTTGTGTAATGGTATTATTTATTTATGAATGTAAAAAAATGTATTCTCTGTGAGAAGGTCTGGTTAGTTGTGCCCATTTCAGAAAGCTGTTAAGAAATCATTTGGATATCGTTAAGAAACTTTATGTTAGTCAGTCTTGCATAGTTTGTCATTCAAGTTATGTCATGTTACTCCACAGCATTTGAAATCACAGGTTGTTCATTAGAGTATTGTGAACATTAATGTGGATGTTAAAAAAAAAAAAACACTCAAAATAAAACATTTCCACTGGGTAGGAAAAAAACAGGTAACCTAATGTGTAACAGAGGTTACTGACCCATTACAAGTGACTGAAGCCATTTTGTTCTACTTTGTGGGTGTATCTGGTTATTTAGTCGTTTGTTATGCAGCGATTGCTGCTTCACCATTCTGCATGCTGATCACTGAATCATGTAGCAATTTCTTGAAACTGAATTGAAATCAACACTTGTTTTGGAGAAAAATAAAGCTTGATGAAGAAACAAAGCATTTTATTTTTATTTATTTTTACTTTTTCCCTTATTATTTAGAAGCAGGCACAGATAATGATGGTATTCTTGACCAAAAAGAATGAACACAAAAACATGGTAAAAGGAACCTTGGGTAGGGGCGATGACCCCATGTGCTGTTTATCATGGGAAAAACATCTATAGACTGCTCCACCGAAGCGGAAAAACTGCCCCTGAATTTCTTAACTTTACCTGGGCCTGTGTAAATGGATTATCGACTGGGTTACTCCCCCATAAAAACAATACCAGGGGTAAAATCATTAGAGATTAGATGCAGAGACGAAGTGGGTCTTCATTCATCAATCATGAACAGCTCAGTAAACAGGTTCTCTACAGATCTTAAAAGCCTCTCTGTATACATACCTGTGAGGAGACTGCTGATCACCGTCCAAAACTGAGCAAAGGACTCATATTTATCATAACAAAATAGGCTGCAAAGTCATTTTACAAAGCCAATGAGTTTCCATTAATCCTTGACAAAAGTCCACTTTGCATTACGTTAACTTAGACAGGCCTATAACATTTAAAGTCAAGTAAGAGCCGCAGGGATGCTGTATTTTCTTGTTGGTAATGGTTTTAGCTGTACAAGCTTAATATACCCACTTTCAAATGTGTTGTCACAAATCCCATTATATTTTTGGAAGACATTTTCCTTCAAAACAACTAACAAGGGAGGTAGTGCACAACACAAGCTAGACGCGGAATGGAGAGACAAATCATTTTTGCCAGACCTATGTGGCCGACAGCAAAGTAAACTCCAAACACAAGAGCCAAAAACAAAATATGAATATGCACAGAGATTTGACGAGATAAGATTTGGTATAGCTATAAAATTTTAAACGATCAAAAACAATTTCCAAAAACATAAGGCATAGAGGTGCACAGGACTGTAATGGCTGAGGGCTTACCTTCTTTCTTCCCTGAGGAGTCAAATCTCAATGTCTGATTTTGTCATTTTGCTGATAACATTTATGGCCCTGTGGTCTGTAAAACATCTACTCTACTTCATGGTCATGTACCAACACTGCTTTGAAAGTAAATCCGGGCCTTCGGGAGTACTGACGACAATTGCCCTTGTAGTAACAGAATATTGCTGGGCCTTGCTGCATGACCTGGAACATAAGTGCTGCCTTGGGGCTTCTGCCGTCTAACCAACACCAAACCCCTAGCCAGGGCACAGTGAGATGAGGACTGCGGCAGGATCCGGCCCTGATTTGGCCTGTATCCGGCACAGGAATTACGAGGTGAGTCAGCGTTTAACATCGACAGGCACATTCGTTTGGTCCATCACCATGGTGACTGATGAGAGACCGTAAACCTGGAGACAGACAGACACCAAAGACATCCCTTAATGCAATCACAGCAACCAGGGGGAATCTGGAACAAAGCTTGCAAAGCACTTAGGCACTGAGTCATGTGATCAGGTCTGATCTTAGTGACGCAGGTGAGGTCGCTTGTACACATCCAGTTTTATTGATTGTTTGGTTACTGCTTAAGCCACCCCCAGCCCCCCACACTCATCCACTTAAATCAATACCAATACTAATAACAAACTAATTTGTCTGTCATGTTGGCAAATACAAGACAGAGGAAATGTGATTTATTACAGTGGTAGAAGTAGAAGTAGAAGTAGTAGTAGTAGTGGCACTAATAGTAGCAGTAGTATCAATAGCAGGAGCAGTAGCAGCAGTAATAGGACTAACAGTAGTAGTAGTAGACGCAGCAGCAGCAGCAGCAGTAGCAGTAGCAGTAGCAGTAGCAGCAGTAGCAGTAGCAGTAGCAGTAGCAGTAGTAGTTGGTTTGCTCCGGTGGTAGTTGTCAGGGGTGAATGTGACCGGATGCCTCCCAGGCTTTGAGGCGTAAATTGTATAAAAAAAATGTGGAGAGTGATTATGTCTTATGACTGTAAGTGAGAGAGAGAGAGAGAGAGAGAGAGAGAGAGAGAGAGAGAAGGAGAAGGGAGAAGGAGAGAGAAGGAAATTACAAAAATGGGAGGCTTAGTGTCACCCTCCCCAGGAGTCCAGCTTGGTGGAGGAACAGAGCAGGAAATGGATTTTCACACTCAGTGCCATATCGTTTATTTTTATATAACTTTTTATTTCATATTTTTTCAGTGTGGGTCTGAGTGCAACAGTGTGGTTAAACCAGTTGTTTCTGGTGCACAAAAAGACAGGTAGGGTCTTCATCATGTTATTTATATCCACATTTAACACAAAACAATGTGTTCTCAATAAGGTAAGGGAACCAGAATGTCAGCCTGGTATCTACACCTTATTAACACACACAACTATTAATACACACGATTATTAACACACAGAATGTTCACAATGAAAGCACAAAAAATGCAATTACAACATGCTGATACTCAAACGAGTGCTTCCTCTACAGTATGCGCCTCGCTTTTACAACCACATCAGAGGGCCGCTTGGAGTCCTCCCCAAACCCAGAAGAGTTTGAACCGGAAGCAGGACGGGCCTGGCTAACCTTTTCAACCCTGCTGCTGCTGCTGCTGCTACTGCCTTCTGGACAGCACATCCTTCTCAGGACATACAAGCTGAAGCCTGTCGAGAGGAAGTCTTCTTTTTTCTCATATTCTCATATTTCTCTCAATGACTTCCTCTGGCCACCCTCTCAGAGCCCTTTCCCGCACGGTCAGCTGCGCTGCGTCCCCCATTAGCATTAGCTAATGGCTTCAGAAATGACAGGATGCCGCTCATATCCGATAGCCTGCTACGATCATAAAAACTGCCTTAGTATGCCTTAAACATCAGCACTAACACGGAAAAGCATTAATGAGCGATGGGGACGGACAAGAACGATGGGAGTCTAATTGGGATGCTGCTGGGGTTTTTAGTTGCCCTTCTCTGACTCTTGGAAGTGGAGGCTGGTGGCTAGATGGATCGCTGGATATGGATCTAGCAGCATTCCATGTCCCCAGGGGGGTTTCAGATGATGCGGTAAAGCCGGGAATTCGGGGATTCCGTGGCAGTTGGGTACGGGGGGAGGGAGGTTTCCATGGAGATCAACATAAAAACTTTATCGTGGAAAAGAATTAAACCTCATCAGGAATACATAAGTGCCTTTGTTCTCGTGTCACTCATAGAGGCCACCAGTTTAACTGAGCCAAGCACATATTTCAAATCTGAGGACAAAGAATGGCCTCTTCCGAGATCTCGGCACTGAGGATTTCAAACAAATTGTTTCCAAGTGAGGAGCTTTTAATTCTTCATATATAGTGAGATGAAATCGGGAGCTATGGTGGAGAGGGTATGCCGCCCCAAAGAAAAAAGCTGATCTAAACAAAAGAACATAGCATCTTATAGCAGAACTGTGACAACCAGTTTTGTGTTCCATTGATGCTTCAACAGCAGATACATGCCTAAACAGACATAGATAAACTAAAAATGATTCATTATCTGTACATTAACAGCACATATATCAGGTACAAGAAGAAAAAAAAGAAAAAATGTGTGAGAGTTCTGCAGCTCTGCCTACAGTCCTCTAGCTTTCACAAAGTCACTGTGGGAGGCACAGGAAGGTCTGTCTGCATCCTCTCTCATCCTTTCTATGGTGACGCCTTGCGTCGCCACAACCACCGCTGTCTTCCGGAGTTCCTCGTACTTCTTCTGTCGCTCGGCAATGGCGGTGCATGCTGCGATGACCTCGTCGCTCTCGAAGTCGTCGAAGTCCTGCTGAAGTTCTGGGGCCTCGTCTATGAGATGGCGCGCCTCCTGCTCCTGTGAGGCAACCTGGGCTGCTTGGCGTTTCTGATCGCGGAGTTTCTGCGCCCACACCAAGTCCTCCTCCCATAGGTGGCGCTCACACGGACTGAGGTGCACCGCCACCTGGAACGACCGGGTAGCCTGTGGACACACACACGTATATACAAATACGTTAATACACACCGACAGATATCACACAAACACACATCCACAGATGACACAGAAATATCCACAAACATACAAAAAGCATGAACACAATACTTTATACACATACACATAGTAAAAAGACATATAACTGAACACACACACCAAAGGTACTGACAGAAGGTAGTGATTATCCTCCTCTATGCTTAAACCACACGTGTAGATAAGTTTGACCTGACACCAGATCACCCCACACTCTAATACACATGCTTCCACATTTTAGTTCTGACTTTTTTTCTGACCACGGTTCCCTCAGGGGTCAAGTTAATAAACCTGTAAAGGGTCACGGACATCAATGCAAATATCTTGATTTAGTATTTCATCATTCAGGAGAGTTTGTTATCTGCAGCATTTGAGATACCCAGCAGGGAATCATAGGGAATCTATGAGTGAGTCAAATGGTCAATGCAGTATGATCGAAGATATTTCCTTCTAGCTATTTTTAAACGATGGCTCATTCTTGAGCAATCCTTCCAGTAGTGCAAAGGTCCATGACGTCCAGAGGGCCATGGCGTTTCTTCCCTTTCTTCTCCCATGCAGCTGGAGAGCCAACAATATGTGGGTTGTTTTACGCAAGAGAAAAGTTAACTTCATTCAAGTGTTATCTTCGTTAAAAAGATTTATATGATAATTCAGAAAATGTTCCAGTATCAAAATGCCACATGACTCTCTCCATCTCCTAACTAGACTGCACCAAGAGCAGGATTTAATCTTAAGGCACAAAATGCCAAATGTCAAATTCTGTGCTAATTAACTGTTTAAATGTTGAAGTCAGTCCTAAGTTACAACTCTGGCCTCTCGCCCCGCGGCATTCTAAGAACTGACTCTGCTGTTAGCGTGTCAGCCCAGTCATCTTCAAGCGTGTCCGTGAAAAATACCATGCCTTGGAGACTTGTTAAAGCACCTCTGATGGAAGATAACTGAAATGGTATTTATAGTCATTAATTATACATATCCACTGAAGCAGCAGAAAAAGCCAATTACGGTGGGCTTAGCGCGAGATTTACGCGCTCATCTCGGTCTCCTCAATGACTGCAGTGGGGGTATCGATTTCAACATCAAAACTCCACACGGCTGCTTTCCACCCAACACACACACACACACACACACATCACAGTCAACAGGCGTGACAGGACACAGATTAATGCACAATGCGTGACTGGAGAAGTCACGTGGGGGGACGCAATTCAATCTATTCACCAGTGGTCTAAAGTAAAGAGAGCAATTACTAAAATCCCCATTGAGGTCCTATAAATACATATCTCTGACGATCAGCTCCACTGACTCAGTCCCTATAGCCACCTCAGGGGCCTCGCTCGCGGTGACGTGTCTCACCAGCTGCCAGACAACAAATGTAGGCAATATGTTTTGCCCCCGAAAAGAAGCCAGAGAAAAACCATTAGGTGTAATAGATACCTTTAATATTAGCCGGCTCAGAGTGTTGGGTTGTGTCAAGTGTTTATTGAAAAGTATAGTGGGTAGTGCTAGCCAAAACAATCATTCACTGGACGGGGCTAAGAATCCACCTAGCATGTGTCTGTATGTGTCTGTGTGTGTATGTGTGTGTCTACTGTATGTGTGTGTGTGTGTGTGTGTGTGTGTGTGTGTGTGTGTACGGAGAATCCACCGAGCACCATCTGTAACATGACCCCAAGTCTGGCCAAGCTTCAGCTGGTGCAACAGGCCCTGAGTGTGTGAGAGTGAGTGTGTGTGTGTGTGTGTGTGTGTGTGTGTGTGTGTGTGTGTGTGTGTGTGTGTGTGTGTGTGTGTGTGTGTGTGTGTGTGTGTGTGTGTGTGTATACTGCACATCTAGAGACGTGGAGAAACTTGGTTTTAGTGTGGGGTGGGAGTGAGAGAGTCTTAAATCAACACTATGCAACAATTTTCCACTTCTTGAGGTATGTTTATAAGGGCCAACTACTTTTGGCATTATCTTCAAATTAAAGAAGCATTATGCAACAATTGTACTTCAGGATTAGGGTTAGGACAAGCAATTTTACCTTAAAATAAAAGCTTGAAAAAAATTGGGGCGCTACAATGACTTTTAATATGGAGAATCACCACCGTGCCATTGCCATACCAGGGTCCATAGGCATATACGTAACTGCTAAATGTAAGATTGCCTGAAGCCGCCCGGCTTTTTTATGTCTGCTGAACTAGTAAGTAGCTTATTTGCCGTCTTGCTTTGTCTTGTATTGCACTTGTTTGATGATTGAGTGTGTTAGGACAGTTGTTGACTAACTAGTTTGTCATGATGTCAAAGTCAGCACATTTCAAGAGGTTTCGTTAGTTTTAGCCGCTAGCATATCGTAAGCGATTAGCAATTGATCTGGAATTCTACTTTAATTTAAAGGAAATATGGTCAGGTGATGGACAGATAAACAGACAGGTCGTTCCCACCAGCAGTCCAGGCTGTGCACTAGGGGTGGGGGGAAAAAATCGATTATTCGATTTTAATCGATTCTCTCTAAAGCGATTGTCTCGATTCAGAAAAGTTCATAATTGATTTTGTAATTAAAAAAAAAATAAAATAATAATATATATATATATATTTTTTTTACACATCCATTTTATGTTGAAATGGAAGGTGCATCGATTATTGGATTGTTCATAGAAAGTCAAAATTGTGACAAGGAAAAGCTTTTTCTCATAAAAAATAGAGAAGGTAATTCATCTGTTGATTTTCTTTAATTATCAAACACAAAGTAGGAAGTGTAGCAAAGACTCTGAGTAGCAAACTTGAATGTTTTAAAAGTCGAAATGGATTGATAATCGTTTTATCGGTTTAGAATTGATTATCGCTTTTTTTACACATCCATTTTATGTTGAAATGCAATTATCGATTGATTATCGAATATCAATTAGAAACTGATAAAACGATTATCGATGCATTTTGACTATTGAATCATTTGAGTTTGCAACTCAGAGTCTAAATTGAAGAAAATCAACAGATGAATAACCTTCGCTATTTGCTTTATTAGAGTAAAAGCTTTTAATGGTCACAATTTTGACTTTCTATAAGCAATGCAATAGTTGATGCAGCTTGCATTTCAACATAAAATGGATGTGTTAAAAAAAAAAAGTATTTTTTTTAATTACAAAATCGATTTTAAATCGATAATCGATAATCGATTTTAAATCGAATCGTTGACCTCTGAATCGATTTCGAATCGAATCGTGAGGTGCCAAGAGATTCCCACCCCTACTGTGCACTCTGTCCTTCTGCGGTTTGGGTGAGAACACTCATAAAGCCTGTAAGGAAAGCCTTCACACCACACCACTGCCGGAAATATCGCCATAAACCACCAGTTAACATGGTTACAAGCTTTTATCAGTGCCAACTAGGCTGTTGGTGGTGTTTGCAAGGTTTTTGCATGCTCTTTAGGTAGTTAGCCTGCTAGGTTCAGACCAGAACTTCACAATGCTTCTTAATTAAATTTTGAACCGATCCACTGGATTGTGTGACAAAGCTGAACGGAGGGACTGTATCACATAAACAGAAGTGCTTACCTTGTCATGTTGGAGGTCATTACAGCTGTTATCCTGAAGTCATTAAGTTACATCTAGCCTTACGTCTAAACTCGGCCCTACCATCACCCAATCTGCAGTTCAGAATGTGGTCAACCAACTTCCATAATGCAACATGCCCCAAAGTCTGAGCAGCCACAACTTCCTGTTTACTTCACACCAAATGACGTATCAATCTTCCATCAGACAATTACAGTGTGGATAATGGTGCCGTCACAGGTTAAACAGGACATGTTTGGTAAATTAAGAACATACTTTAGTACACAAGTACCCTGATTCATAATGATTCCACATCATAATAAAATGTTCAAGCCCTTTACTGCAAACATTCCCCACCTGTGGATGTGTAATGACGACTGCTAAGCTCAGGAAATGGGGGCAAACACCTGGGCATCATTCTCCTGACAAGCCCAAGCTCCTCAAACAAAGCGCCACAGACACAAGGCCGAGACCTGAACCCAGAGAGCACGGCGGTGACCCCGTACGGCCTGATCTTTCACGAGCGCTGGCCTCCTGCTCTCGCTCTCACTCCCCGCTGCGCACACAGAAACACCCGATCAGATAACGGCCCCGCGAGAGAAACGGGATCCCAGAATGTCGGCCAATCAGAGGCAGTGCCAGGGATCTGTTGCACGTCAAGTGGGAAACGCTTAATGAAAAATAAAAAGGGAGTTGAGCAAGACGCTCGTCTTGGGCTGCAATGGCTTTAGCAGAGAGAGAGAGAGAGAGAGAGAGAGAGAGAGAGAGAGAGAGAGAGAGAGAGAGAGAGAGAGAGGGAGAAATAGGGAGAGGGGGAAAGGTAGAGAGGAAAAGAGAAATAGAGAGAGAGACTGAAACAGTTAATGATGGGAAGAAAAAGAGACAATAAAAAGAGAGGAAGAGAAGGAGAAATATGGTAAGAAAATTAGGCAAAAAAAGACAGAGGGGAAGAGATAGAGAGATACAGACAAGAGAGAAAGAAAATGATGAGAACTAGATGGAGAGATACAGAGAGAAGGAGGGAGAGAAAGAGAGAGAAGGAGATTGAGAGAGAGAGAGAGGGAGGAAGAGAGAATGAAGAAGAAAGAGAGCAAGAAAGAGAGAATGAGAAGAAGAGAGGAGTCAAGAGAAGAGAGGGAGAAAGAGAGAAGTTTACACAAGCCTTTCCCCACCATTCTTTGCAACCCCGCCCTGCGTGCAGAGACTGAGACAGAGGAAGGGATGTGTGTATGTTGTGCGTTACGAGCAGACCTTCTTTTATATACGCAGCCTTTACTGCTCCCAGTAAAACTTTTACAAGAGCCTCTGCACGATCACAGAACACACAAGTTTGATCATCTCATAGTTATTCGCTAAGTAACTGTACAACATACATGTCCACTACAGAGAAAAGAAGAGAGATCACTGCTCTTTTAGTTTTTTTCAGGAATGTACTGTAATAAAAGACTAAATGGACTTTAATGGACACCCACTTAATTAACACCTGAGGCCAGATCTTTCTAGAGAGAGGCTGCAGGCTCGGCATGGTTCAGAGATGCATGCACGTTCACACAAACTGCCACTAGACCCAGCTTGTCCAACCCAAAATAGAAAGGCATGTGTCTCACCAAAAATTCCCATTATGTGTGTGTTTGAGCTGTGTGTGTATCTAAGCACCTCAGGTCTCAGCTCACTGTGCACAGGTACCTGCTCTGGCCACCAGCCAACCCACTTCGACCTGTCGTTTACCACAGGGCGACAGCGTTTGCACAAGACTCTCTCCACTCCCTCATCCTTCTCTTCGCACCTGAGAGCAGGTTGTGGCATGTGTGGTGTCGTAGCCCTCATGCTAAAGTACTCTTCCATGCCGCTAGGCTAGGCCGGGCTACGATATGATCTTTCTATCACTGGAGCAGGAACGGTGAGCTGGCAGCACTACACACACGCGCACACATACACACACACACACACACACACACACACACACACACACACACACACACACACACACACACACACACACACACACACACACACACGCAGAGGGTGAGACAGATAGAGGATAAGTATGAAAGAAAGTAGAGAAAGTACAAAATCATGGAGAGAATGGAAAGAATAAGAAACAGAGAAGACAGAGAGAATAAGTAAGAGAGAGATTGGAGGGAATAAGACAGAGAGTAAGACAGAGAACAGAGGGAATAAGAAAGAGAGTAAGACATATAAGAAGATACATACAGAATACGTGAGACTGGAGAGAATAAGACATAGAGTACGTGAGAAAATGGAGAGAATAAAAGTGACACAGAGACTGAGGATTAACAGAACAGAAAGAAAGAGAGTGAGAAACAAAAATGTAATTTAAACGAGATTGAAGGTGGTCCATTTAAAAGAGACTTAAGATGGTAAAATGACATACACAGCTGAGCTTTAAATCACCACGCAATCTAAGAGAACACAAAATGAATGGAACCAAATTACACAAAAATGAAAAATAATGAGAATAAAGATGAGTGAGGTGTTGGATGGGGATAATGTAAGTCTTCAGCAAGTTCACTTTAAGCACTTCTCTGATAAAAGACTGAGAAATAGGCTGGGGTGTTGGATAGGGATGGTGTACATCATTAACAGGTGATTTACGGCGTTCCCCAGTAGGACTCAGATGAGAGGTATGTGCAGGACCGGACGTAGCTGCAGGAGCATCTAGACAGCATGTTTTGCAATGGATCTTTTTTTCCACTTTTTTTTCCGTTGCTTGCCATGGTTACAAAAAGTGTTACATGGTGCTCTGTGGTATTTTGTCATATAGAGAAGAAAAATACAGAGGAAAGAGGAAACGTTTTGTTTCAGTTCTTCTTCTGTGTGTGTACGGAACAAAGTTCTGAAGGAGAAATCAAGATCTCTGACTCTTTAGATAGTCCACCAGGAAAAAAAAAATCCCAAACAGGTTGACAGCAAAGAACACGCACTGAAGGTTGCATTTGAAAATGCCTCTGGATAGAATTTTATATTATTATATATTATATTATAATTTCTATTGTCCCTAACAACACAATGACAAGCATTTTATGCAGATGAATTTTATGAAATAGTAAAAATGTAATTTCTCAAAGTTCAGTGGCACTACTTTTTTCCCCGCAAAAAAGGAAATATGAAACTGCACTTAAGATAGCTGGGGTTGGGGCACTACAAATGTTACAAGTTGTTTTTGGCTTTTTGAGAAGAACTCAAACAATGTTATGACCCCATATTCAGGCATTCATTTTGACATCATTAAGTTAAAATGTTGCCTCTAGGTTTTTAAGAAACATATTGTAAACATTAAATCATTGCCTTCATTTTGCTATGAGACTGTTGCTAGGGTAACTCACCAGTTCCACCTCCCCCATACTGAGCTGGGCACGACCCAAGGTTTGCCGCGCCTCCCACCAGTAGGGGCGGAGCTTGACTGCCATCTCTGCCGCCTGTACCGCCGGGAACACCTCCTGCAGGATGGTCAGCACCTGGGGTGAAGATTACAATCATAATCATGGCCATTATCATCATCGCCATTATCATCATCGGCAGCACCATTATCGCCATCATCATCACCATCACCAACACCATCATCATCACCAGCATCAGCAGCAGCAGCAGCAGTACATCACCAGCATAAGCACCACTGATACGTTCATAATTCCAAGACAGTCCCTTAAGCACACGATCTTGCTAAATGGGCCAGTTTATGACTTTACAGTCAGACAAAGGCTACTATTTCACATACAACAATCAGGGAAGGAAATGCACGCATTCACAGAAAAGGACTTTACTGGGGGGTCTATTCTACGTCATGCTCTGCACAGCAGTCTAGTGGCTGATGATGTCATTCCCAGCGGCTGTGTGCCGACAGTGGGCTCGGTTAGCAGACACACACATATATACGGCCGTGCAGCAGGTTAACTTTGTTACGTGCCGGGGGAGAGCCAGGTGATGAAAAAGACTAATGACCATCTCCAGGGGTAGGGGGGCGGGCAGTGAAAGGTCATCTCTGAAAAACACGGCCGCAGCTGGAGGAATCCGCTCACGGGGGAGAAAAAAAAGACATCACCTCTGTGCGCACACAATGGCTGGATGACGTTGTAGCAGTGCTGTGGTGGGCGGCTAAGCTGCCACATGAGGAAGTGGCACTGATGCAGGAGGGTTCAGATGTGTGCATCATATTCTCCCTTAGTGTATATACAGCCGCGGAAAAAATTAAGAGACCACTTCAAAATTATCAGTTTCTCTGGTTTTACTATTTATTGGTATGTGTTAAAGTAAAATGTACATTTTAGTTTTATTCTATAACCTACTGGCAACATTCCTACCAAATTTCAAATAAAAATATTGTCATTTAGATCATTTATTTGCAGAAAAATTACAATTGGTCAAAATAGCAAAAAATATGCAGTGTCTTCAGATTTCGAATAATGCAAAGAAAACAAGCTCATATTCATTTTTAAACTACAAAATACTAATGCTTTAACTTAGGAAGAGTTCAGAAATCAATATTTGGTGGAATAACCTTGATTTAAAATCACAACTTTCATGTGTCTTGGCATGCTGTCCACCAGTCTTTCACATTGCAGTTGGGTGACTTTATGCTACTCCTGGCACAAGAATTCAAGCAGCTCCGCTTCTTTTCAGAGAAACTGATAATTTTGAAGTGGTCTCTTAATTTTTTCCGCGGCTGTATATATATATATAGCTATGGAAATGACATGTATCTGTGGGCCTCCGCCACCCTGTAATGGATTCTCATTAGAAGATGTCTGTCAGTGGAATGCTCTTATCAAGAAGGAGGAGGAGGAGGAGGAGAACAGGACAGAGAGATGACAGAAGCAGAGGTAACACAGAGTGGGTGAGATTAGTGGGACAGAGTGTGTGAGTGAGCGAGTGTGTGTGTGTGTGTGTGTGTGTGTGTGTGGGGAAGAGTGTGTGTGTGGAAGAGTGTGTGAGTGATCGAGTGTGTGTGTGTGTGTGTGTGTGTGTGTGTGTGTGTGTGTGTGTGTGTGTGTGTGTGTGTGATCGAGTGTGTCAGTGATCGAGTGTGTGAGTGAGACAGAAAAAAGGAAGGCGATAAAGATAGAGCCTGAGAAAGAGCAGCTCAAGAGAAAGAAGACATCAAGAAACCTGTGAGAGAAGAGCAGAGAACAGTGGAGAGAGCACACATGCAGCAAGAAATAAATACAAAATTAGCTGAACAAAGAAATAAAGAGTGTGAGAAATATAGAGTGAGTAAGCCAGGGAAAGGGGGAAGAGACAGAGCAAGACAGAGACAGAGCTAGTCAGAGAGAGAATGAGAGAGGGAAAGAGAGAGAGAGAGACAGAGTGTAGTACTACATCCCCAGCACTCAATATGAACCGATCAGGTTACCAGCGAGTCCAACAGAAGAGGGGTCAAGGCCTCAGCCTGCAATGTGCAATCCACTTCCACAGCCTGACAGGCCAGCCTTCATAAATATGATCGATGGTATCAGATCCTGAACGATCCACGACAGGGTGGGAGAGGGATAGGCAGACAGACAGAGAGAGAGAGAGAGGAAGAGTACCATGCAGCTGCTCTGGAAAGATGCCCTGCTTTGGAAAGCAATGGAACACATGGATTTAACCCAGGGGAGGAGGGGGGGAGTGATGAGAGAAGAGGAGAGAGAGATGGGGGGATGAAAGGAGAGGGAGATGGAGGTGAGAGGGAGAGGGGGACAGAACTGATAGATGAGAAGAGTGTGAGGAGATGAGAGGATGATGAATAAAGGGATGGATGAACTGAGTGAAGTTCAATACACTTAGACAGTGACACAGGGATAGTAAGAGCCAAGATATGGACAGAAGGGAGCAAAGAAACAAAGAATAGAGAGGGGGGAAGACAAAAGAAAAGAGAGAAAGCAGAAAAGACGAGGACTCAAGAGAAGAAAAAGGGAGATGAAGAAAAGAAGAAAACAAAACAGAGGGTAAGGAAAGTAGAAGAACAGAGAAGAGAAGAGAAGAGGTGACTACAGCCCTCTCACATAAAAGCATACCATCGCCATGGCAGCATAGGACAAATACGAGCGCTGTGCCAGTTAAGATAACTGTCCCATCATCCTTCACTTCAAAGCATTCCCACAGACCTCTGCCAACATGGCATCTATTGCCACTCAGCGGCTTACAGCACCACCCATCTAAACACTCATCCTAACCCATGGCATATTCCCATCTGAGATCACATCCAGTACTTGACTCTAAAAAAAAGATGCTTTAAATCTATGGCATAACTTGGAGGCTTATAGGAATACATTCAACGAAAGAGTGTCAGCAACACAGTTCTTTCAGTTCATGAAACAGTAACGCTTTTACTTGAACCTTTACTCATAAAAATGACAATCTTAGGAATCACTTAGCATCACCTGCCATTAGTTGTTGGTGTGTCAGCTAGTGTCATGTTATCGTTACTAATAAATGTGGGGAGTTTGGGATGCCATAACAGCTTATGCTAGCCTGGGTGACATCCGTTTTGTACGTGCTCCACTGATTGCTGTGTTCTCGCTGAAAAAAACGTCTGGGATCGCTCGACCCGGTTTGGTCTGGAATTTGAATATTCGGTCAGAATATGGCCGAGCGCGCTGATTGGTCCCTTCCATATGCGCCCCAGCGGGAAGGCTTCTCATTATCATAAACATGGCCGACGCGGAAGCCGAAACAAGTTCTAGCTTGATCGAGCAGGCGATTTCGTCTGTTCCCGCTGATTTAGACGGAATTTCAGAGCTGAAACGTGAGCAAAATGAGGCACTGAAAGCTTTTCTTTCCGGGAAAGACGTTCTCGCCCTGCTACCAACTGGTTTTGAAAGAGTTTGATTGACCAACTTGTGCCTCTCGTATGAAAGAAACTTGACGGCAGTTCTTTGTTCCACGGCGTGGAGAGGCCCCGCCCAGCGTGCCCCACATGGTTCAGCTCATTACGTGACATCATAACCAGACCAAACCGGGTCGAGCGATCCCAGACGTTGTTTTTCAGCGAGAACGCAGCAATCAGTGGAGCGCGTACAAAACAGATGGCACCCAGGCTAGAATCACTTAGCATCACCTGCCATTAGTTGTTGGTGTGTCAGCTGTTATCATTACTAATAAATGTTGGGAGTTTGGGATGCTACAACAGCTTATGCCACATGCTTATAAGATGTCACAGCATCACACATTATTACACAGACAGGTTAAGGTAAATTGTCAGCAGTAAAAGCCATGATTTATACCGATAACTTCACATAGCAATGAGAATCATGGATGTGAAAGAAAGCATTTGAATGCAGTTGTGCAAACAGTGCTACTGACAGTCAGTGTGGTCTGGCCACTGTGATGATTTTGAAGGGCTGAACCTAAAACAGAGGGGTACTGTGCTAGTAGGACGGTAGGAGTGGTATAGTCAGACAAGTCAACACCAATGACATCACGTCTCTGGCCACATTGCAACCCAGCCTTAACTCTAACGCAGGCACCTCAAGAGGAACTCATTTATTTTCCTTCTTTTTACAGACTGCAATGCAGCAACCACTTCTGCACAGTTGGGAAATCATCCAAAAATACAGAGCAAGAAACAGCAACTGACTTACAATCACTACAGCCAATGCTACTGAAGTTTTATAACGTTTAAATTTGTATTGCCAATAATCTGTTTGTGCTCATTCCCTAGTTCCCCTGTATGTATCACACATGCATATGAGGCAATGGCAAAAATAGCTAATTTGACTTGATTTGAGGAAACCTAATGCCACTTATGACTGGTGCTAAGGTGGCATATAACTTACGCCAGCCACAAACTGTACAATTTCATCATGCCATCTGCCTGGGTGGATCTGCTTGGCTCAGGGTGACAACCTCAATGTCAAATCTCTACCAGCGCCAAGTGGTTGCATTTACATTTTGGCAGTTCTAAAATAAGGATGCAGTTGATAAGCCATGTTGTCTATGCATGGCTGGGATAATATAGCCTCAAACCACAGGGTACTTGAGATACACACATATGTTAACGCGCACACATGCACACATATGCATACACGCACACAGGTACACGAACATCCACACACACACAGGTACACGCACAAACACACTAACACACTAACACACACACACACACACACACACAAACACAAACACACGCACACACACACACACACACACAAACACACACACACACACACACACACACAGACACACACACACACACACACACACAAACTTCTTCTAAATGTATTATCCATGATTCTAATCCCATACACTTTATCTCAAATTAATTGAATTGTTTCTCATGGTCATCTAGCTGTCCGTTCAGTGTTTGGGCTAAAACAAACTGGTGTTCGTACACAAGATTGTGCTCTGTAAATGGAAAAAAAATAGAGTGGCTCAGACCGAGGCATAAATAATCCCAGCCTATCAACTTGGTGTTTCGGGAACACTTAAGGGAGGGGTGTAATTTGATTGGCTCGGCTGTTGGGGTCAAATATCGACAACCTTTCATGAAACCGAATTGTGGACCGAGTCTTCAAGTTCCTCTGCAAAGCAGCACACAGATCAACTGACAGGAACAGCATCTGTCTCTCCACTCTCTTTCCATCTCTCGCTCGCTCTCATTCTCTTTCCATCTCTCGCTTGCTCTCATTCTCTTTCTCGCTCACTCAGTCTCATTCTCTTTCTTGCACGCTCTTCTTCTCCTTCTCGCTCTGCTTCATTCATGGCTTTCTATTTCCTCCCAACTTGCTCAATTTCTCAAAAAAGCTCTCTTTTTCCCCCTCCCTCTTCCGCTCTTCCAATTACTCCTTCTTTTATTCTCCCTAACATCCATGTCTCCTTCTCTATTTAAGAGGAGGCAAATACAATGAGATAATCCTAAATTCATCCCACTAAGGGGAAATGTGCAGTGTTGCAGCAGCAGTGGGAACGGCACAATAGCAGGTAGCAGTAAAAGAAAGCAAGATATAATAAAAAAGTAAACAGACAGCTAGAAAAGTTATTACAAATATAAAAGAATGAATTACTTTTACTGCAACGCCCTCCTAACGGGCCTGCAGGCTTGCGTGGTGAAACCACTACAGATGATCCAGAACGCAGCGGCGCATTCAAGTCACTTATGCTTGCCTAAAGAGTGCTTGCTGGTTCTGCTCCCACCTACCTAAATGTTATTGTAAGGGCAAATGTTACACCCAGGACGCTGTGCTCATCCAGTGAGCGTCGTCTGGCACTGCCGCCTGTGCAAGCACGGCAATCCAGACTATTCTCAGTTGTAGTTCCACCAACAGGTGGAACGACCTGCCTAGCACTACCAGAGCAGGGGCGTCCCTCTCTACCTCCAAGAAGCTCTTGAAAACCCAACTCTTCAGAGAGCACCTCCCTTCCTAACTGGCACCTTGGCTTAACTTGCACTTAAGCAGTGACAGTCCCGCACTTCTTTTTCTTTCAATGTCATTTTTTATTTCTTGAAAAAAAAAAAAAAAAAAAAAAAGTAATCATTGTTACACCAGGGTTTATTGCTCTTAGCTTGACTGTTCTCTCCCTTGTACGTCGCTTTGGACGTCTGCTAAATGACTAAATGAATGTAAATGAATGAAGTACAAAAAAATGGCAGCAGAAAGAAAGGACCTGCGTTATCTGTACTTCGCACTGACTTATGACTGATGTAACAAAACAGCTGAGCACTACCCATCGAAATGCCTGCCATAGCCTATGACATAGTATGTCCGTTTGAGATCACACCCACTATATGACACTAAGGAGTTCTTTTAGTTCATGACTTTACTTTAACGGTAAGGTACATCATAAAAGTAACATAGCCTTTAGGTAAGTAGCAT
>NC_137909.1:14426891-14431891 GCF_963457725.1 Sprattus sprattus
GTGACTCCATTTCATTCCGTCTTTCAGTCTGGGCCAACCCAATGCATTTTGGTTTCCGAGATGGGCGGGTGCTTATCTTGAGGTTTAAAATCATTGGAGTTCCCTTAACCAATCAGCAACGTTTAGTAAGCATTCGGTAGATTAAACTCTTCCCAAAGCCAGTTGGGAGAAGAGCTACGACGTCCTTTCCAATCATAAAACTTACAAGAAAATACTCTTGTTCTCCTTTTAATTTTCTGATGTTCTCGAGAGTTGAGACAACTTTTCCGATAGCTTTTCGTGTCTTTTCCTCCAAGGCGAGTTTTGCGTCACAGCTCTGAACTGTTCGCTGATTGGTCCTACAAAATTTTGAGTCCTGGAGACGATTGTCAACAGGGTTAGGCCAGACTGAGTATGAGCTTGAAATCAATTCAGGCGGAAATACGTAGGCTGGTGTCACCAGGCTAATTTCACAGGGCCTGAACTCTGAACTCTGAACGATCTCTAACACACAGGGGGTGAAAACTATTGTGAAACATGGCAATGAGCATACAGCAGATCATATATCAGTTAGGTCAATATTACATTCTTGAGATGTCAGCAGGATTGAGGAATAGAGCAGAACTCCACTAGCCTGACAAGGAAGTTCCTAACCCAAATAAGAAAGGCATGTGAGAGCATGTTCACTCTCAAGACACACAGAGCTGTTCATTTCATTGTGCAAAACAGCACACAGCTCACAGAGGTCATAGCAGGGGTCAAAGAGGTCGTGATAGGGTCATGTCATAGGAGTTCTACCCTTTCTGGTGCCTCCTACTACACTACTTCAATAACTCTGCACATTACCCATCACATAACACTGTTCAAATACAGAGACACAATATCTCAGACATCCTGCAAACACAGTCACAGTACTGCAGGAATCCTGCAGCCAGTCCTGAGATGTCTTGTCAGCTGTGCACACACCAGTTTCATAAAAGACATTCAGCCTCCATGGAGCTGTAAAGCTTAGAATACAGCCAGGCATTGCTTGGTCTTGCACAAACCTGTAACATGCCTCAACGCAACTTGTCTGATCCAAGTAAAAGTTGATCAAACTTCATGCTCACGTTTATTTATTGACCAGATGCTTTTATCTGAGGTGCTACCTACATCAGACTCATGGGTTCACACCCATTCTACACCCGTATGGATGAGGACCAAATGTGTATGAACTTCACAGTGAGTGCGTTCTGAGGACTGAAACCATGACCCATAGAGTCACTCGTTTCCTACAGGTTAACCTACCATCAAGGAAACCGCAGGAAGAGTTTTGCCCCTTTACAATACAGCACTCAGGGTGAGGAGGCAAGGAGGCCAAAGCCCCACCTGATCTTCCCCTGTTAGCCAGTTGTCACTGGACCGGACCTGGGCCCACTCTCCTAATCTCATGACTCATAAAGCTCTTGTTGTAACTACACAACGATGTCAGTGAAGCTGAACTGCTTAGATTATTGTTGTAACTACACAACGATGCCAGTTAAGCTGAACTGCTTAGATTCTTGTTGTAACTACACAACGATGCCAGTGAAGCTGAACTGCTTAGACTGAGGGCCTGATTTACTAATATGCGAGCGCTGCTTAATCTGCATTCGCATATTAACGCACGGTGTTTTTGCGCATTTTCCGTGGTATTTATCAAGCCAGATCTGCGCTGGGCGAACTGTGCTTACTCCGCCCTTTAAAGAGCCTGATTTACTAAGATTGATTTGCGACGATCTTAATCTGCGCCTTTGCCAGGCGCACATTAACGCACGGTGATTCCCTGCATTTTCCGTGATATTTATCAAGCCAGATACGCGCTGGGCAATAATTATTTAGCGCACCGTTAAAAGACTGGAGAACTTGCCAGCAAGTTACTGCCACCATGGAGATTCGAGGAAGAAAAAACTAAGGTTCAGCGAATAGATAGCGAGATAGATATATTGGTTCACGTTCGCTCAATCACTGAACCTGATTCAATGGGTTATATTGTTGTTTTTCCCGCCATCACCTACAGCGAGATGTTTAAAAGAACACGATTATAAATAATATGCTATTGGTGGCATTAATGCATAAACTGTCTATTATAACAATATAGATGTGTACATGGCGAGATTAATACGTTCTACAAGGGACATGGGTTCACTACAATATATCCCCACTGAAACAAATACATTTACCAAGTAGCCAGGCCTCTCCAAAATCACCATTGCTCAATCATGGATAGATGGCACTATTCCGGAAGATAAAACTGTCATGGACAGACCACTACCACGTAAGTAATGGTCATGTTGGCATCACATATGACCTGGACATTCATTGAATATGTGTGCTTTCTGTTTCGGTAAACGTGTTCGTGGATTGAAGGTGGGACTGTTTGCATGTGGGTGCGATGAATTTCTCCAATTACGTTCGGAAAGTTTAATTTCATATATATGAATATATGAACTATATGAGTTGAAAAAAATATTTCTGTTCGCTGTCTCTGTCTATGCCTTGCTGCTGCCATATCAACGTTTTCAGACTCAGTGGAAATGCGCTTCCTGGTTAAGACGTGCTTTTATGAGGCGGAGAATTAGCCTGCAAATCAGAGATGTGCGCTCGCCGGGCAGTTTAGTAAATACCACGCAGTTCATCATTAGGCGCACTCCTCCCATTAAATAGCGCTTCACGCCTACGTTACCACCCACGTTTCCGAACCATCCCACCTGTTTGCAGGTACACACCCTCAAAGCGTTAATATGCGACTCTACTCAAATGCGCCCCCTTAGTAAATACCGTTTTATGTTTACGACCGCTATTTTACGCCAGAAATGGGCGCAATCCTGTTAGTAAATCAGGCCCTGAGTGTCTAAGAACTGAGGTGAAGGAGCCTGGGAGAAGAGATATGATTGTGAGGTCTTCCTCTGGGCAGCAGTCGTCACTGGCCTCATCTGGGCCTCATCTGGGCCGTGGCGGGGGAACAGGCCTCCAACATCACTCACATTATTCCAGAAGCAGCCCAACTTTTCCTCAACATCTTATGCACTTCAACGAATTCTGTCAGATTCTCATCCCCACTCTCCCTCTCTCTGTTCCCATTCTGTTCACAGTCACTTTGCTTTCAATGTTTTCTCCTTGATCCGCTATTTGCCTGATCTGCAATTTGCTGACTTTTGTCAAATGACTAAATGTGAATGTGAATGACTAAATGTAAATGTCAGAGCAGGGTCAGAACAATTGCTGAGCCAGCTACACTTCGAGTGCTATCATGCTCTGCCATAGATAAGAACAGTTATCATTCCTGCTTCCTGGTTAAACAATTCAACCAATTAGCAAATCTAGATGGTTCCGGCGACAAAATACTGCTAAGCACTTTCTTCTCTATAAACTTTGGGCAAAATGCAAAGGTCTCGAAAAAAATTACCCCAAAATGTATCTGCAAAAAGTCTGAACACAACTCATTTAGTTCTATGTATAACTCAAGATGTAAATTCATTTCAGGGTTTAATGATTTGTTTGCAAGGCATTAAATCACACATGATAAATGTTGATTATCATTTTACCATTTCCGGATCGTATACTGTAGCAATAAGTAATAAATGACCGTCATAAATTGTGCGATCATCAAGAAGACATTTGCAGGGAATTGCTCATTTCCCTCTGACTTACTCTAAGAAGAAGAAAAAAGACACACTGTACAGACGATGGCCAGCAGTGGGTTTTTAAAAAGACACACAAAGATGAGGCTGGCAGAGGGTATGATATGATGTATGTATATTATATGACCAAAACATATGGAAGTACAAAGCATCACTGACTCTATTAATACACCCTGTTTCACAGTATTTTACATTGAGAAAATCAGAAACATCAGACTGGACTATTCCTCACGACACTATATTCCTAACAACCCTATGTTATAAACAACGCTTCGTCAGTACGGCGCTGTGTTGTGAAAAAACGCAACAGGAACTACATTTATTCATGGGAACATTGATGATGCGTTTTTTGTTCCATTACTGTTTACTTAACTGTGGCCATGAAGGTATTTGTGCCCTTTTTAGTATCCATTACTGATTATTATTGGTCTTAGTACCTGGAGATCAACACACTGTCTGGTACAGGCTCTCTGTCCTCCAGAGATAATGGAAAGGTAATATCCACTGACCTTAATTAGCAAGGGGTCACACACAATTATTTATATCTCTCCCTGAGCGACAAATCATACCACTGAGAATAGTCAACACCTACAAAGAGTGAGAGGCACGCACGCACGCACGCACGCACGCACACACGCACACACGCACACACAGGACCCAATGAAAGTTCATAGGATAAAAGACTTGAGAGGTTGCATCAATAAGGATGTTTCTATGGATGAATAGTCCTTGTCAGATTTTATTTTAATGACATAGATAACTGATACACACAAACACACAGACACACACGCAATCACACACACAGGTAGAGATGTGATCACTCTCACACTAACACATACACACACTAAAACAAACATGACATTTCTAAATCAAATCCAAAAACTACAAGGCAAAATTAAACTTGAATTGTTTTCCCATACTTTTCACTGTTAAATACTCCGCTCATGATTTGCTTTGCTCACAAAAAAAGGCTCAGAAAAACTACTCCACTGGACAGCACAGCACAGCACACGAACGCACGCACGGACGCACGGACGGACGCACGCACGCACGCACGCACACACGCACGCGCGAGCAGAGCGAGCAACCACACAGCCTCACTGTGGGGGACCAAACTCCTTACAGACGGGTTCATGTTTCTGTTATTGTGCTGTCATCCTCCACTCTAGGTCAGTCACACAGTGATGACTGTAAACTACTCTCCCATCTTCTGCTTTGCTGGCCAGACAGGAGCCCCTCCAGAATGACAAATCCTTACCAGCTCCAGAGATGGGCTCACTTACTCAGAGATGGGCTCATGATTGATCTGTTCCTCTCGCACTATTGGGACAATTTGGGAGTGGGTGAGTCAGTGCCATA
>NC_137909.1:14434391-14479391 GCF_963457725.1 Sprattus sprattus
GAATGCAAAATTGCACACACGACTTTAAGATGTCCGTCTTATCCATGCTGAAACCACAAATGCACACACAAACACACACACACACACACACACACACACACACACACACAGTTTTAAGACATCACCACCAGCCTTTCTTTTCTCACTCAGCTCTCCCATCCCTGATAAGCTGTGCTTGACAGACAGTCTCTTCGGCCTCATATACAGCACATGCAGTCCTCAACCATCTCTCCACAGACCCACCCCACCACACACACACACACCCCTTCATCCAGCTGGTGATTCATCTCACAGGGGTTCGGTGGGCACACACACAGCCTCTCCTGTCAGGTCTCTGTGTGTGGGAGTCAAGCGCTGTGGACTGCTCTGCTCACTACTCCCTCCAGTAAAGCACACACTCAAGACCAAACACACTCTAGTAACACACACTCCTGAGTAACACACTCTCAAGCTAAATACACTCCTGGATGACGCACAGCCCTGGACAATTTTTTTTCCTTTCTTTTTTTTTCTCCCCAAAAGAGGCTGACTGACTACTTCGTTTGACCTGGCAACAAGGTGGCACTCTAAGGCAATCCATTAGTGGGATGGAGTCCATATTAGTCATTCCATCCATATGGACACATTCTCCTGTTAGAAGCTTTGTCTGGAGACACACACACACACACACACACACACACACACACACACACAAATTTAAACAGAAACCAGAGATTGCAAATTCACCCAAAAGGAATTTCTTTCCACTAGTTTAACCAGGAAATGATTTGAGATGCATTAAAATAATGCATTATGCAAAATGGCTGATAATGGACATAACAGCTCAGCCCAGTGAAGAGGAGGAGAGGAGTTCATTTTGTGTTCAGAATTCATTTTGTTTGTTTTCTCGGTCTCTGTCTATGTATCTTTCTCTGTCACACACACAGACTTTTTCTGACAGCTTCTCTCTCTTTACAGGAAAAGTGACGAAAAAAACATGTTTGTTGTTGTCTATGAAAGCAAAGTCCTCCCTAATGAGGACTGCTTTGCTTTAACAGCAGCCTTTCCCCTAAAGTACAGATAATCCAAGGCAGAAAAGACTCCTTTCAGAGAACCCAAGCCCTGAGAGCCCAGGGATTAGCGTCAATAAAGACTCACCAACATCAGAGCTTCATATGTAGGATGCCTTCAATCACACCAAGCACAAGCAGGACACACATTTGCTAAATGATTAAGCCACGTAAAATTCAAATCTTATTTTGAGATCAGGCCACGTAAAATTCATACCTTATTTTGAGATCAGGCCATGTAATATTCATACCTTATTTTGAGTTTACATATTAAATTGCCATTTATCACCAGAGTTACACACACAATAACATAACGCTACACAAGCTCCGTATCCCACGAAAAACGAATGAACATTTTTGGTTGTTATTTATCAGTGCGGAGTAACTGCAGGCTGTTTCTCTGACAAGCTCTTCTTCAAGTGTTCAGCAATAAGCAACACTTCATGTGATGGATGAACTACATATTTGCTAGCCAAGTGTGAGTGTGTGTGTGTGTGTGTGTGTGTGTGTGTGTGAATTTCTGTTGTTACTGCATGTGTTATGGTGTGTGCTTTCTAGGACTAAGATAATATACCAAATAAAAAGTATAAAATAATCTACACAGAGTCATATACACAAAGTAATCTACACAGAGTCATCAACACAGTCATCTACAAAGAGTCATTTAAACAAACCACCAGCGCCCTCTGCTGACTGTCTGAAGCAGACACAGGCTGCCAACCTTCCTAGTAGTAGACATCTTCATCATTACATCCCCCAATGAGGAGCTCAGCGTAGCACATTTAAGACTAATGAACTGCTGTGTGTGTGGATCAGAGCCTGAAGACCAAAGTGCAAAGCCTGCAGAGGAAAAGACATTTAACAACAGCCCATTACCTGGCCCAAAGCCCCAGCTTGGCTCCTGCTACGTGGATCAATGTGCACACTAGATTTACGACTAAGGGAGCAAGAAACTGAGACGTTTTTCTTTTCATGTTATTTTCTTTACTGGACTTTACTGAACTAACCAAAACAGAGTCAGTGGAGGGAAATAATAAGGCAGAAAAAGTGTTGAGGCAAGCAGGCTCTTCACGGGTGACGAGTCACACTGCCTCCAGCATCACTTCCAGGCAACCCAGAAACACCCCGCTTCCCAGCCAAACACACACACACATATGGCCAAGAGGGATAACAATAGAATCTATGTCTGTTTGATCGTGGGGGGGTAGTGTGTGTGTGTGTGTGATGGTTGAGAAGAGGGTGAATTTCCATTGTTTGCACCCCACCATAGCCTGGAAGTAGCTGGACAAATTCCTCCTCTTTTTATGTATGTGGGTCGTGTTAACTTGTGGGAAAATAATCACGCACACACAATATTACCCACCTACGCACTTCCGGTTGTGAAAGCCATTCACCAGATGTCAAGTCTGATGAAGCTTTGACATGGCTTCATTGATGACATTTGCAGAGAAGATAAGATCACTGCCAAATGTGTCTATTGATCTGAATAATGACGGGGGATAAGTCTGTGCAGCACTACCAATATAAATGAGCACCCATGTCCAAGAATGATGGAAAGACTGTCAATCAAAACTGATCCACTGAGCATCAGTCATACTGGACAAACTTTCGCGTCAGGCATTGGTTTAGAGCTGCTGTGTGCTTGGAGAAGTAGTGGAAATTATGTCTGACAGAGACCTCAAGACAGAATGCAATTTTGGCAAAATCTGTCACTCACACACACGCACACGCACACAACCAACCCAATTCAACTTTGTTTGCAGGTTATGCAGAAAATGGTTGCCTAGTCGCTATGCTAGCTAACTACCTAGCTAGTTAAAGACAATTCAACTAAATAACCTTAAACGTTTTAAATTCGATTTGCATAGTTATCTAGCTGATGTTACAGTCTGCTGCAATTAACTCATAAAATTATAATCAAAAAAAGGTACTGAGGGTGCCCGAGCTGCTTCGCACTTTGGCCCCCAAATACATGTCTAATTAAGCAGATAATTAGTTCATAGAAACACACTCTAGCTAGCAAATGCCAAATGTTAAATTGGCTCCATACACTAGACTGATAGGTTAACTGGCATGAGATTATGGCCGTGCCATGAATTGTAACTTTATTTAAGTAACTCATCTCATGGAGGTTCGCACCCACTCATTTGTTACATGCTGTTTCATGTGAAACGAAGACACACAGAACTTCTCTGTGATTGACGACTTGGTGAGAATGGCAATTCAACATCGGTTACGGATTGTTTTGATCTGCCAAATAAATGTATTTCATATGTGAAAGGGGCTACTTATGTATTTCTATGTTGGGAAGTATTAGGTGAGCAGCAAAGGCCAAGATATATTCCACCTTGGTAGACATACAGTCCATCATACATTTTTAACCTTCAAGCCATACGTCCAAAAATAGTGTAGTAGCCTCACCACAACTTTACAAGTCTATGCTCCATACATGGTTAAATGTAATAACAAAATACCTGATCCCTTGTCACATTTCAATGGTCAGATTTGTGTCGTCACAATATTTTGGTTGTGGTTACAACATCAGGGCCTTGTTCGTCTTAAGTGCTTAAGTTAAGCCGATCAATTGTCCCATTAGCCAGTTTGAATTACCGAGATGATTGAGGACAGGATATATCGCTTCGTCCAAGGCTAATCCACGGCCAAATCATGTCGTTAATTTGAACCAGACTAAATTTATAAGGGCAATTGCGCGTGCACATCGTACTTCAAAGGTGATTTTTTTTTTAACGGTACAATGTCTACTGAACTCAAAGAAAGAGCCTTTTCTTGTTTTCTCCGCTGGTGAGCAGGAGATGATCATGAACGCTTATGAAGAATACAAGACCATAATCATGGCAAAAGCCAACCCCACCAGCGCTACGAGAGGAAGACAAGAAGCTGTGTATGGGGGGTTATCTATGTATGTATAAAATACAATAAGTTTGACTTAGGTCCAGTGGGTAGAGAAGTCGGTTTGTAATAACAAAGTTGCTAGTTCGATTCCCCTCCTTACCAAGTGTAGTTTTACATTTCCTTGTAAATCGCTTTAAATAAAAGCGTCTGCTAAATGGCTTAAGGTAAATGTATAATAAGAAATTCAATACATTGAAGCAGTGAAGAGAAATGGTGTGTATTTCTCTCTATTCTTATCATGAGTCCACCTTAATCATTTTTAACAATAATGATATGATGTACCAATAACACTGTCATATAATTATATATAATTAAGAGTTATTTTTTTCTTTGCATCGCCGACACTACAAAAATGTACCACTCGCAAAAAACTGCAAGAAAGTCAATGCGTGTGGTGTTTGCAATAAATGTCTCGAAAAGATCTTGTAAATAAATGATTCCTTGTGGGCTGAATCGGTGGCGCTCATACAAGAACTCATCATGATAGAATAAATCTTGGTGATCGCAAAGGACTCTCTCGACAAGAGTGACGAAGGCTAATCTAACTTATATCGCTTCTTGGTCAATGGGATCTCTCCTTTTTCCGGGGGTGTGGCAAGATTATCCAGCTTCACTTAAATTAGCCTGCACTGGAGCAGGTTGGAGCTAATTGATGTGTTGCTATGGTGATTTATCCAAAGTTGCTTCCACAAACCAAAAGGAGAGACTTCTATTATCTAATCCTGAAAATGATCTCGGTAACTCACTAAATGAGCTACGATGAACGGGGCACAGGATGACATATCTTGTGTGTACAAATGATTTAGTGACAACAAAAACATAAAAAAAATTCCCAAGTAGTGACTGACAGTTTGTGCTCTATTAGAATCAAATGCTTAGCTTGTGATACCTAACAGCCCATATCCACAGCAAAACTAATATGCCATGCCTGTCCAAAACATGCAAGTAGCATTATGGTTCATAATTCTATGTTTACTCATTGCAGTTCATGTACAATCGTTTTGTTATCTTTTTTTTTTTTTTTTTTTTTTTTACTTTTATCAGTTATTACCCAACCTAAGCCATAAAGTATCGGTTGAAAAAAATGACTAGCTCAAACTGGCAAACTCACTAGTCAGGAAACTGAAAGACATGGTGCAGGACAGGCAGACATACAAACATACAGTTCAACACCTTTTTCACCTGTTCACTGGTACTTGTGATACCCTTAGACACACACACACACACACACACACACACACACACACACACACACACACACACACACACTTTAACTCGTCTTTCTTAGCCATACTTAATAATGCCTAAACACAGACACAGTGTATCAGTCTCACCTGCCCTGTTCAGCCAGTACCGTCCCTTCATCCTTCAGACGCTCGCTCCTGGTGACACAGTCCTCCAGCAGGATCTCTCGTCTGCGTTTGATTGCGTGCAGCCAGTCCACACTTTCGGACTCAATGTCATCCTTCTTCTCCTCAGATTCCTGCACGAACTGCTGCACTGTTGCCTTGGAAACCTTCTCCCCAACCTTCCTCTTCCACCCAAACGAAGCCATTTCTACCAGGAACACATAGCGCTGATTCATTACAGTCAGTCAAGTACTGCTAATGAAAGTGAACACACCTCAACTATTTACCACTATGCCCTTGCTGAACAAGAGGGACTTTTCTTTAAAATGCATGTCATAGAGCAACTTGTCATATGAAAGCAAGAACCTGCTCACTCAAAATGGCATTTTATTGCAGTGATTCTCAGTTATTGATTTCATGAAATAATAACTTGCACTTTCGTTTCATATTATTTCATTAACCTGCAGAGTGCAATGCGCAGTGCAATGTCGGTCTTCAGCTCAGGTGGCCTACATACTGTGTTGTGAACTGAAGTTTAAACTACGCAACCAAGTGCTCAGCTACAGGCCTACTATCTATGTGAACTTGGCAACATCCTTCGGATCTCCAAAAATCTAGCTAACGTTGCGCATCAAATCTTGATTAACCTAGTAGCCAGCCATAGAACCATATTGTACTGTGGAAGACTGTTCGAAAGGTAAGGTAGCAAGCAATTCGCTTCTGCCTGAATGATCTATTGCCAGCAAGCGGCCTGACCCAGTGAGTAATGTTTACCTTACTGTTTAGCTAACTAGTTATATGTATAAAATAAAACGAACGATAATGATAGTTCCATGGACATTAATGAATACTATACATAACGACAAGCAATGGTTACAGACTGTCAAGATGCTTAAATACTTACTAAACCTATGCAAAGTGTAGTCCAGTCAGTGTTTTGACATGAACAAGAGCAGCTGGCGCCATCATTTACGCCTGCAGCAAAAATGTAACTACTTCCTGGTGGCGTTCCTTTTTTCAGTCTTCATAATAAAAGTCTCCAGTAGGCGCATACTGTAACAAGCGCAGCATTAAAAGCATTATATAGCCCGAAATGTCCTTGTTGATCACACATTCTTGTTTAAATGATCTTGGATGCTGATGTTAGTGTTGATCATATTTTCTTGACATTGATTTTAAAACACAAAAACTCCCAGTAAATATATTTCCTACTCTTTTACTCATAGGCATTTTGAATGCAGCTGCCTCTAGAATTTGCCAACATGCAGTCAGATAATACCCTATTTTATCATAGGCCTTCTCTGAGAGGTCTCAGTCAATGTCTGTATTCCAAATTATGACAGCATGCATGGCCAGGTTCGAATAACTGCCTTAAAGATACAGTCAGCGATTCGGTTTCGTTTTTGCGTTTTTTTTTGCGCAAACACTGAACAGACACCGAACAGAGGAGCAAAATTTGACAGAAAGTGTATGGGATTAGAATCACGCACACCTTGAGCTATACGGAATAATGTAGTGGGAAAGAGGCTGAAGGAATACCACAGGTTGCTTCAGATCGACGTGAGCAAGGCAAGGCAAGTTTATTTATATAGCACAATTCATAGACAATGGCAATTCAAAGTGCTTTACAAATGAGCAGATCAAGAATATATTCAGTCATGCAGGACCAAGGGGCCCAAAGGTTGTGAGGGCCCATCACCTTCATTCTGAAGCCAAAACCTTTAAGCAGACCTATTATGCTTTCTGTCTTTTCCCTTTCAGAGGATGGGTAGATGTCCAGTTTGAGAAAAATAATGTGTTTTCTGGATCATTGAAGCATGAAAATCTATTAAAATAGACTCAAAAAACTAAATTGTGAACATTGAAATTGAGGTCCCCTTTAAATATTTTCCAAAACACTGTTCTGTCTGCCATTATAAAAAGTCATGTTCTTTAACCTGCTCTCAACAGAAGGAGCTGATCTCTGTAATACTTCTGTGCCCCATTGCCAAGTGTTGCGTACGCTGCCTTATTACAGGAATCAGTGCCTTGTGTTGAGTGGTAGCCCGAAGATGAGCTGTGCCTATTTGTAATGGCATGACAAATAAGTGAAGGTGTAACGCCTGGACACAAATATACAATATAAAAAGACCAGATAGACCAGGCACTGGACCCAGCTCTCTGCTCTCTGAGAACCAAATGTGATGACCTAAACCTAGGCCTATGTACTTCGCCCTAAGGATCCAGAAACTGCCAAGAACGTTATACAGATGGTGATCAAACATGATATAACATACACTCATTTTAAAATAACCTTAGTAGACCTATCCTGCATCAATCGTATGCTCTAACACAATGTCATGATAACCTAAAACTCTATTTCAGACCATCATAGGCTAATTCCTGTAAATAACTTGGCTGTGATTATAGGCTGCATGGCCATCTTGCTAAGGCTATTTGTCCTTTACTTGCTTATCTTACTGTAAAAAAAGAAAGAAAGTGAAATGGACAGTTTTGTGAATACAAACCTAAGCCCGCTCTTCTCAAGCCATGTCACACACTTGTGGAGTGTATGCTGAGGTTTTGGGGGTGTGTCTGTTGTGCAGCATCCTCCATGAAGACAAAAATGGCCCCGTGAAACAAGCTGGAATATTCGCACAGTGTTTGTGTACCACTCCAGTCGAAAGGATTTAATTTAGCAAAGCACCGTTATCACGAATGAAAGGTATGTGACTGCGGCCCTTATTCAGTGAAATTGAAGTGTTTCTTTTGTCTCGCGATTGGCCGTAACATGCGTGGTGTAGTGGAATGCTGAATACAAGCCCTGCACGTACGCATGATGTGATTTGTTTATCACCCAGCGGTGAATATAACCGTATTGGTTATAATATTTCACGGATAAGGTTCTTTCCATTTCATTACGTGCGAATACAATGAAGACGTTTTCATTTGTGACGGCACCAGTGCAAAGGCTTAGGCTATTTTTCTAAATGTGTCTATCAATTAATAACTAAAAACACTATATCTCCGCTATTCAAAAAAATAATTGGCGCAACAAAATATGACGAATAAGTGCAATTGAATGTCTGTCCAAATTCACTATTTATCTCTCTGGGTAGTCTAGATAATTCCGTGCCTAACACACCTTTCGCCATTTGACGTCCCAGATGGCGTTTATGTCGAGATTCTCCCGGTCCAGGAGCAACTCGAGATCACCGAGTCGAAAGGATGCTGAGAAAGGATCTCCCATGCTCTCTGTAGGCGAGCTGGAAAGGCTGCTGTACACCGGGAAAACAGCCTGTAACCACGCCGATGAAGTATGGCCAAACCTCTATATCGGAGACCAGTAAGTACAACCTATCAAACAATATAATTTTCTTTAATTTGAATATTACGAGTTATGTCGAAACATGCCATTAACTTTGCATTGTAAACAATTATTTCTATGTGACTATGATTACTGATTTGGTCAGAGGCTGATTTTATTATTTTTGTCATCTTCCATTTTAGGTTTATTTGTTGTTTTTTTTTTTTTTTAAATAAATATGGTGTGTTATTTTTGGCTTTAGAGAAAAAGATGACATATTCAGTCTCAGATTTGCATGAAAGGAAAAAAATAATGAATTAATTGAAATTTGGTTTGTTTTTATTACTGTATTTCTGTGTTGTCTGCATTTCTGTTTGTGTACTCGGCTTCCTTAATCATTACAAAACAATTATTATTACCTTGTTTTTACTGTATGATTATATATATATATATATATATATATATATTATATTGCCACTTTTTTGCAATAGACTTACTTAATTATTACAAAACAATGGGCTTACTTAATCATTACAAAATAATCTTTATAGCCTTGCTGGGTGCCATGTTTTTTGCTGACTCGCTGAAAACAAGAGGATGCTTCAAGATGGCATCACTGGCATTGTGCAGATGGTCTGTTACATTGGTCTCTGTTTTTTTTTTTGTTGCTGTGTGCAGGGAGATAGCTTCAGATCGCCGGGAGCTTGCGAAGCTTGGCATCACCCACATCCTAAACTGTGCCCAGAACAAGTGGAGAGGCGGCGCAGATTATTATGAGGGCATGAACATCACCTACCAGGGCATCGAGGCTCATGATTTACCTACGTTCGACATGAGCGTTAATTTCTATCCGGCTTCGGAGTTCATTCACAAAGCACTGAGCCAAGGAGGTGAGCAAAGGTTTAGGAGCTGCATCTCAACTCTGAAAATCACAACTTCTTTCTGTGTCAGGCCAACCTTGGGCAGATACACCCCCGCCCTCTCTGAGCCGGGATTCACTCAAAATGTCTGTGTGGGAAATGAATGTCATGGCAAACTGTGCAGAAGGTGATTGTGATAGATGAACTTATCTATATTACTCTTCTCTTGCAGGGAAAGTTCTGGTGCACTGTGCCGTTGGCGTCAGTAGATCAGCCACACTTGTGTTGGCTTACCTGATGATCCGACAGAATATGACCCTGGTGGAGGCCATCAAGACAGTGAAGGACCATCGAGGCATCATCCCCAACCGAGGCTTTCTGCGCCAGCTCAACGGCCTGGATGGCATCCTCCGCACCAGCCGCAGGGGGTCATAAACATAGATTTGAGTTGTTTCTGGGGTAAAACTACAGATGCTTTTTCTGGAAAACAAACATCAAACAACAAAAACCAACAGGTACAGAGCCAGAGTCTTGGTTAGAGTCTTATGCATTGTGGTCAGTAGATATGCCTTAATGTATACGTCACATTGGGGATGTATGTGCTCAATGCCTTATTCAGTCCTGTACAGTGGCATCTAGGATGGCACTATACTACTCACTGGACTACTTTATAACTTCATGTTGATTTTAATTAGAAGGCAGACATTTCATATCACGACACATTAGAGATGTCCATCATATCACAGTAGATCATTGTTATTGTTGGCTGAAGTTCTTGGACATCATGGACATCAGTGATGAAAAGTGCTTTTTATTGTCTTGAAGTATTTGAATGCCAAACCAAAGTAGCATGTGGTGTGGCATTAGACTTGCACTTGCCTGCCCCCTCCCCCCAAAAGAGAATAGGAAAAGCTTTAATTGCATTCACAGACTTTTATAAGAGAACGGCTGCGCATTGGCTTCAGGTCTGGATAATCCAGCTTGTCATGAATACTTTATCATAGCCTCCAATGATATATTATTTATATGCATGAACCCTTTATTTAAAGGTGTATTGGTTCATTTCCTGTTTGTATGCAGCTTTTGCTCTTCCTGAGGTTCACAATAGCAAGCCCATGACATATGGTTAGGTCCTTATAAGTATTTGCCCCCTGGATCAAACACACACGCAGTTTTAATACATTAGCACCAAGCATCGAAGGATGTCATGAAAAGTAGCATTTTAGTAGCACACCCATTTCAAGGTATGCGTTCTTAGAGAAAAATCCTGACAGCTGGATCATGTACAGGTGCTGAGGTGCTTGATGGGCACAGCTGATACAGGAGACAACATATACTCGTGTGGAAATTCTATGACTGATGTGTCATGGATTGTAGAGACATGGGTTGGGTGCAAAGATTTTAGTTGGATGCCAGTCCCGATATTTGTGGTTAATACATGCAACTTGGAACTCAGGTAAATACAAGATCCAAGTTGGTCATGAAGATTTGAATATCATCCACCTACAAGTTCAAGTAAGAAACTCAGGCACCCATACTGACCCACATTCTCTGACATCAAATAGATTGTTTAATATGTATTGATTTTGTATGCATTATAATTGAATTGCATACCTTTGCTTCCTTTTACAATCTCTATGAAAGAAGCTTTTGGCTTGGTACTCTTTAAGTGCTGATACCCACATTTTACAAAGGATCATCACTCAAAAGCACTTTTGTTACAGGTCAGCCAGTCCCTAGTCTCCGTGTCCCAAATGGTCTTGGAAACAGTGTATTAAAGGCAGCTGGATGCCTGAAAATACCACTGACAATTTTATGCCATATATTTCAAACCTGTTTTGAACATATTTATCCAGCTTACAACTGCCAGTATAGCTAAACTGTATTGGAGGGTTTAATTGTATACATGACAGCACAAGGGAATCTTTATGCACAGTACACTTCCTGTTGGGTACACAGGCCTAATAGTGTATGGCATCAAGGCAAAGCATTCCTTTGTGATCTTCAAAGTTCAAGCCAACAACCCAGACGAAATATGACTCGCTGTACCAGGGATTTCCCCTGAGTGAGAGAGTGAGGCATAAAAACTTTCAAATCAAAGACCTAGGGAGATGGGACCGTCTTTACTGGAGCCACCAAAAACACTGCTTCTGAGACAGAGGCTT
Source organism: Sprattus sprattus (assembly GCF_963457725.1). NCBI lineage: Eukaryota > Metazoa > Chordata > Actinopteri > Clupeiformes > Clupeidae > Sprattus > Sprattus sprattus. The sequence continues at coordinate 14,446,014 of NC_137909.1, forward strand.
CATTACGCAGGCAGAGTTACACCAGCAGTTTACAGGTAGCCTACTCTGTCCTGGGTATGGAGGTCTGTGGGTTTTCCATTGAGGGAATCCATCAAAGTAGAAAGCAATTCCACCTGCAATACGATTGTGTGGTGTAACCAGCTTGCAGTGGGAGTGCACCTTTACTCTCAACATAGTTTTTTTTCCATCCCACTACACACTGATAAACTATGATTAGACAGTAGGAAAAAACATTTTCAAGAAAATAATTCCTCAAGGTCTGTGGTATTAAATGTTGTTCAGCACCATCATACATCAAATACTTACTTATTTTCTTTTGAATTGGGTTTTACAGAAAGGCTATATGTTTGTGAAGCTTAGCAGGCTCAACAAAAATGTAGCAAATTGTAGATAGGTAGATTTAAGACTTGGTTTGTGAACAGTGACAGTGCTGTGGTACTCTCTGTGGAGCTTTCTGTGTTTCAAGTGTAAATTGTCAATCCTCACAACTCCTATCTAGTAACAGCAACCCATGATGTTGGATGAGTTCCTTAGAATTAACAGCTAGCAAAAATAGGTCTCTATGCAATGATCCCGTTTCCAGTAATCATTACTATTCTAGAATTACAGTAGAGTGAGTAAAGATTCCAAATGCTTGATTTAACTGCCGAGAAAACTAGTTAATTACATTTCTATGTCATTTACATCTAATTAAAGGTAGAAGCAACAATCTAAACTATATACTCGTGTACAGTTTCCAGCCAGGCTATAGCTAACTCTGCCGCAGATCAGGCCCTGGCGTGATGCTGGAGTCATCTCCTTGGTGAGCCTCTAGATATGGGCCAGGTTGGTTCTGGAATCAGATTGTGCCTGAGCATCTACTGTGGTGTCTCGCAATGGACATGGAAAATTATCATCATATTATCCAAGCTGTCCCAGTCCCCTGTGCTCATTTTTAAGGCAAATTGAGTGTTATGGTTAGCAGGATTTATGGCTATCACAGTATTTCAATTTGACTATACCTGACGATGTCAAATACGGTGGTGGTGGTGGTGGTGGGGGGTGGGGGGCTCAAGGTTCACCTCACAGAGAATGATTTTGGAATGAAAACTGTGTTGGAATGAAAATTACTGAAGGGAAGTTAAAGGATTGAAATCTTGAAATGTTGGTTCACTTTGTTTAGTGGTGATGTTCCTTAACTGAATGAATTTCCCCAGAAGTGTGGAATGTAACTGGGTGAACAGGTGTCTCTTAAGTTAGTCTGTGCAAATTGTTGTTATTCCATTGTAGTAAATGTGTAAGTATTGTTGGAGCGTGCCTATTTCTACACTGTACTTTCGCATTTGGAATAACCAGACTTTCTATAGTGATACTTGAATTATTTTTGATGGTCATTATTTTTCTATCACTGGAACTGTCAAATAAAATAAAATTGATTGAATGGCAATGTCTCTATACATGCTTTGTTATTATTTGTTCGTTTTGAAGGGAAAGGAAGAGAGAAGAACATAGACAAAGTGAGTGGACAGGGCTGACTTATACGTGTAGAAGTCACCTTATAAGTGTATTATAAATTATGCAATGCCAATTATTTCTAAATCAAATGCATTACACTATGGCATGCCACAGGCTATCCAGGGTAAGGGATGATGGGGTACCTGCAGCGGAGAGAGTAGAAAAGGCAGTATTATTTACCAACAGCCAAAGGTTTCAGTGATATTCTGACACAGTTAAAATGTATTAACATTATGAAATGGATTTTAAATAACTACAGCCACGTGTTGCTTCAGAGCACACTTATGCAATCAGATATAAAACAAATGACATTTCCAACATCAAGCCTAGTATATCAGTAATTCAAGATTTGTAGTGGCCTATTATACTTATCAGCTTTCAGAAAATTCCAATTAACAGTACATTTTAATCTATTTACACTCCAGAAGACCTGTTTCCTCTACACTGCCTCTTTCGCCTCCACAAGTAATCCCCTTTTCAGCTTTTTCAGACCTGAACTAGTTTATCTGTGTAGACACTAGGGGGTAGCACTAAACTATCCATGTGTGTTGAGTTATGACTCGTCGTAGTTTTAATTAGAGTCCCTCTACTTTTCACGGCTAGGCAGCTTACACAGTATACCGTGACAGCGTTTAGTTTGTCGCCAGATGTGTCAGTAGGCCTACTTCATCTTCTTTAGCTTAGCTTGAGGAAACCACACAATAAAGCTGTTTGGTACTCTCGTCACAACATTAGCAGTTCCTCGTACCGGATATGTAATTGTTGACATCATCCCAATTTAACAAACCCACAAGTTGTGGAAAGAAATGTAAGGGAAATCGTTGTTGTTTTATCATTGTTCGTGTTGCTCTGGCGGGCCTATTGTGTTTCAGACGGAAATAGTCTAAATTGTGTTGTTAAATCTAAGCTAAATGTAACTTTTAAAGTTATATCTCCCCTAGGGATGGTAGGCATGTGATCGTCTCATTTGGGTGTGGCTGTCAAGATTTCCTGAGAACAAACAATTACCTACAAAATTAACTCCTCGGAAGGAAGATGCTTTCCCGAGACAAAACTTGATGAAATTATGAGTAGATGTAGTAGCTTATAGCCTACCCTCGGTTTCAGTGCATTTGGATTGTAGTTCATTATCCTATCCAAGCACATGGGGTACATTTTAGACTATACGCAGCCAACCGCTTAGGTTGTAGGTAAGGTTTGTTCAAGGACGGGTAGGTCAGATTAACACTCCAAACATTCCACCTCTAAAACCTAGTTTTGCGTTGTTGGTTTAATCATTAAATTATATAGCCTACGCATAGTGCTAAACGCGAACACCAGGAAAGACTCTTGCTCTGAATTGTTGCCATCCTCTTTAACTGCCTGGCACAACATCTGCTATCTAAACTCTCTACGGCGCAAGAACGCACTTTAGCTTGGGCAACTCGAGGACCACGCGGAGGACCGTCCCTCATCCATAGGGGAAAGGAAGGGAGTTGGGATGTGCTGTCATGTTCTTTAAATAAGCGATCCTACGGTGCCATTTTCCTGACTGGTCTGTGGGGTACTGTTAGGCAATTGAACTGATAGGAATCGATGTGGTTTTCCAAAAGGGACACTTTGCTTAAAATCCTCGCCTTAGATGAGATAGAACCGTTCTCCAATCACTTCTGCTTGACCTGACCTGCCTGATGGTAAGACCTTGTCATTGATTCACTGCTAACAGTTTAGATTAATGTTTCTTTACTAACCAGTTTTTTTTTTTTAAATCATAGAGACTCTGGTTAGCTAAATCAGTTGTGAGTTTATTTCTGTTTAACAAGAATGGATGCCATTACACTATTAAAGTGTTTTGAGCTTCAAAAGTCAGGGAAGGAGATAACTTTCAAATATATCAGTTTTGTCATTCCCACTGAAATGTTTTTTTGAAGGCCTAGATAGTTGTTTGGGGTGCCTTACAGGCTCCTAGGCTCATACTTACCGTACAATACCGTAACATAAATATTTGTGCTATTGTACAGGGCTAAAAATAAAAAACTCTAACTAGCCGACTATCTGATGTGGTGCTGAGGATGAAATGGGAAATGAATGTTCAATTAAAGAAGCTCAGTTATTTTTTAAGGCTGTACTGTTTTAATTCAATTATATTGCTTTCTGGTAATATTTTTGCTGCGGGTTACATTACTGAGAGACTAAAAGTGTAATTGCTTAACAACTGTTCAGAGAACCAGCTTCTTTACAGAGGACAGGGTCACTACCTGTCAACCTTTAACAATTGTGTGGTCAGAGTCCATACTCAACAATTTCCTTCTCTTTGTACACAGCTGAAAAACAGGATATTAAATGTTCAAACTTACATAATTCATCTGAGGTCTGCACCTGTGAATTGCTTACTCAATCTAACTAAATTACCAATTAATGGAAGCTCTGATTTTTGAACCACATTATTTGTTGGCTTAGAGTTTAAAAGATCTCATGCGACAAGTCAGAATTGTGGCTACCTTACAATTACTGTTTCACACCTTTTGGGGACATGAATTCTTGTCATAAAAAACTGCTGTCCTTTTTTGGATCTTTTCTTGTTTATACTGATTTGGATGATCCACCATACCCCATCAGACCTTTATGTGTTGAGTTCTGTCTCCAGAGAGCCCATGCCTGATACTGGTAATGAGACTGATGCAGGACTGGACGCCATGCACCATGGCGTGGAGGGTCCGCATGTCTCTCTCATCTCCATGGTCATCCTCGGCACGATTATGCTCCTCTTCCTCCTCAGTGTGACCTGCTGCTGTTTCTACACAAGGTAAAGCACCTGTAGGTCAACTGTAAGGGCAAAGCTTTTCTCACAAAGTCATGGGGGCCAGGTATACTAATAGAAATTAACTTGCATAATATTATCTGCTAAATTAGTTAATGTCAAATGTAAGTAAGGGGCTATCGGCCAATGCCTTTACCAAGCTCTCAAAAACAGTGTTCTTTTTAAAAACAAAAATTGTTATTTTTGTGGCTAATCCCTGGGTTGAAATCAGATGATGTTAGAGAGCAAAAGAGAAAAAAAGCGCTGCTACATGGAGGTGTGGCAACAGGCGGCCATTGGGCCCTGTGAGGGGCGCCCCGTAGGGAGTTTGCCTACAGGCGGCCATTGGGCCCTGTAAGGGGCGCCCCGTAGGGAGTGCTAGAAACCAGGGGTGCCCACACTGAGCAGGACCCTATTCCTGCCAGATTTACCACAGTGGGAGAGGCAACCGTTCTTTTGACCCCCTCCACTGACAAACACCATGTTCTGTAATGCCACGGAATGGGAATAAACTATGATGGAAATTGATATTACCATTGATGCACATATTTACAAGTGCATTGCAAGCATGCAGGCAACCCTTTGTGTGTGTTTGCCATGGGCATTGATCACCCATGGTGAGGCCCTATGCAAAATAGGCCTCGTCACCTTTCCAGACTTCCTCTCTAGCCAGGGTGATTTAATACACACCACCTATTTTACATTTTGCCTTTGTGCCTTTGTGTGTGGACCTTCCGGAAGCTTCCGTGGGGTAACCTCCCCTCCCCTCCCCTCCCACTCACAAACCCCTCTCCCACCCCTCAACTTTAACACACCCCCAGTGATCTGTGACCTCCCATAGCTGACCTTATAAAAAGTCTTACTTTACATTGATATCCAATCCGTTACCCTGTCTTCATTGATGTGGAACTGATTCCCTATAGGTGTATGTGGAAATAAACCTTCAGAACCTTTGATTCTCCTCGTGGTACCTTTATCTTTGTCTACAAGTTTAGCCTCAGTTATAATTCCGTCAAAATGGTCTATATGGAAAGAAATCGTGTCCATGGCAACAGTATATAGGCCTATATATTGACAAACAAAAAAAACAACAACCAGGATCGATAATATTCAAACTATTAGAACGGAATCTAATTCTGTAGCAATAGTGCACTAACTATAGTTCTGGTTCTTTAACCGTAGCAATAGTGCACTTACTATAGTTCTGGTTCTGTAACTGTAGCTGGTGCCTTACAAATTAGCTGAGCAATTTCATCCAGCATGACGGATTACCATCTGATGGCATTCTTCATCTGTCTCCATCACAGAGGTGATAACTAACTACCTCTGCCTTGCAATACAAGCTACCTAATGTCAGAGTGTTTCCTGACCGACACAGACACTTTCCAGATATGAAAATTAGCTTTCAATTTTAAATTAGTTTCAATTTTCCAGGGTGTTGTGTTGGTAGTTGAGATACAATGAAACATCAACCTAATTACATTTACAAGCAGGGAGTAGCTAGAACACAGGCTAAAGGAAAACATCTAGCCATCAGTGAGGTTGCTTAGAGACCATGTAGGGCTTCCTGGCACGAGTGGTCTGTGTGCACAGAGCATTTCCTCTGTCCTGAAGTGCTTCCTTACTCAAACAATTCAGGACGAGATTGTTATCGGACAGCTTTTTGTGCAGGCTGCTATTTTTGTGTTGTCGCCGTAGTCTCTTGCTGCTTCTAAAGATAGCTTGTGTTCTCTGTCTTTTTGACCTGTCTACAGTGTAAACTGGTGGAACTTCAAACAATTAACTCTCTTATAATGAAAGATCCCTTAATTGTATATGTTTTACTTTGCTGTATATCTTTGCTACATTATAGTTTACTCTTTGCCTCGTGTTAGTTTGGCATTTATTGTGCTTCTTGGTTTACTCAATGATTCCATGGTTCCATGATAGCCATAATTCTAGAGGAATGTCAAGATTAAAGAAATATTGAAAGATGGAATCAAAATAAGTGTCTTCCATTTGCTTTATCCACCCTAAAAGTGAAAACTACAGTGTCATTTCCTTGTAAATTGATACTCTCATAAGAAGAAGAAGAAAAAGTAATTTATTTCCCATAGTACCCATAGTTGCTGATCAGCATACTTTGTCCACAGCAATTACACTTTTTTCACATCATTCAAATAGTAGATATAGAATAGCAATATAATGATAGAGAAGTACACAATGTTTCATCATATTATATCAAAGCCACCATTGTCTTTATAGTAAAACAAACACACAGGAAGACAGACAGAATAGAAGTTGAGGTAAAAGCACAGTGTCATTTTTAGTGGCATCTATTAGTAGAAATGGAACTTTAGCAACCTCATCACTAGATGCCACTAAAAACTACACACTGTACCGTTAACTCAGCGGTTCCCAAACTGGGGGTCGCGGAGCACCGTCAGGGGGTCACGGAGAGGTGGGCCAGTTTGCATATTAAAAAAAAAAATTAAAATAAAATATTCTTTTTTTTTTTTAAATATACGAATAATTATATGAAACATTATATTAAAATACTGGCGTCAGAATAGGCTTTTAATGCACAGCCACTTTGCAGAGAGAAATCCACCTTTGAAAAGAACTCCCTGTAGCCCCACCCTTTGATTCTATATTTGTCGGTTGGTCCCGCCATCGAACGTCAGTGTGATAATCGGATTCAGTTTTCCTCAGCGACGACCATTATTCTATCTCGTTGATTTCACAATGGAGAAATTTCTCGCACTCGGCCAAAAAAGAAAGGCTGCTGCTGCAACGACGCCACCTGCCGGCATATCATCGAGGACACCGACCCTAGCCAAGACAAGGAGGTTTGACGATGCTTTCGTGGGACTGGGGTTTACCAGTGTGATGGTGGGAGCTGAGGAGCGGCCGCAGTGCCTTCTCTGCCTGAAGGTGCTAGCGGTCGAAAGTTTAAAACCGAACAAACTAAAGCGCCACTTGGAGACAACACACCCCGAACATAAAAACAAGCCGATTGATTTTTTTAGAGAAGAGCTTTTAAAAGTTCGGGCACAGCGTAGGTCTTTCACGAAATTAGCATCTACAACTGCCAATGCACAGTTCGCCTCCTATAAAATGAGCTACCTGTTAGCACAGGCAAAGAAGCCTCACACAGATGGCGAGGAGGTGATCCTGCCCGCCGTGATTGAAATAGTTAGAATCATGGGAGACGAGGCAACAGTGAACAAATTAGGCCTGAAATCAATTCCTCTGTCAAACAACACCGTCGGCAGGCGTATACACGACATGGCTGAGGACATTGAAGAACAGCTGACTGACCGAGTTCGTGCTAGCACTTGGTTTGCGCTGCAGGTAGACGAAGCTACTGACAGCAACAAGGACTGTTTATTGATCACGTACATACATTTCATCGATTCGGGGGACATGAGAGAGGATCTTCTCTTCTGCAAAGAGCTGAAAACAAGAGCCACTGCTAACGAACTTTTCCGAATGATTGACACTTACATACGAGGGGCAAATTTGAAATGGGAGTGTTGTGTTGGAGTGTGCACAGATGGGGCTCAGGCTATGGCTGGGAAGCGCAGTGGACTGCAAGCGCTCATCAAAGGTGCGTCCCCCAACGTACAATGGACTCACTGTATGATTCACCGCGAAGCGCTTGCATCAAAACAGCTGAGTCCAGACCTGAATGCTGTCATGACCGACGTAATTGCGACGGTCAATTACATCAAGACGCGCCCGGTGAAAGCCAGACTTTTCGCAGCGCTGTGCGGAGAGATGGGCTCCAAGCACACGGCCGTCCTGTTCCACAGTGATGCGCGATGGCTTTCGCGTGGGAAGGTGTTAAGCCGGGTGTTTGAGTTGAGAGAGGAGATTCGCGTTTTTTTCGAGGAGGAGGGCCATGCCCTTGCGACTAGATACAATGACGAACACTTTCTGTTGGCACTTGCATATCTTAGCGATGTTTTTCAGAAATTGAACAAGTTGAATCTCCAGATGCAAGGACCCAGCACCCACATCCCTCAACTTGCTGCTAAAATGCAGTCCTTTTCGAAGAAACTGGAACTGTGGGGGCAGAGACTGGAGGAGGGACACACAGACTTGTTTCAGAACTTACATGCCTTTCTGGAAACTACAGGTTGTCAGAACTCCATTTTGACATGCGTTCAGTCCCACATCTCTGCCCTCCAACTGCATTTTCAAAAATACTTCCCAACAACGATGCAGTGGCACACTACGAATGGCTAACAGACCCCTTCAGTGGAAGGACACCTGCTCACCTCAGTGTCGCTGAACAGGAGCAGTTCATTGACGTCACTTCAGACATAGGATTAAAACAGCAGTTTAGGGCCAAGTCACTGCCTGCCTTTTGGGTTGGAGTGGAGAAAGACTATCCGTTGCTGGGTGGAAAGGCTGTGTCCATATTTCTCCCTTTTGCCACTTCTTACCTTTGCGAGGTAGGCTTTTCTGCAGTGGCCTCCATCAAGAACAAATACAGGTCAAGGTTGGACATTGAAAGTGAACTGAGAGTGGCAATCTCAAAGCTGTCACCAAGATTTCAAAAACTTTGTGCAGAAAGGCAAGCACACCCAAGTCACTGAAAAAAAACAACTTTTCGGGGTGGGGATTGGGTTAGTTTTGTTATATTGTTACTGACCAATTGTTACTGACCAATTGTTGATGCTTTACTATTAATGTTTTTTTTTTTAATATACCGGTATATACATATATTGCTACAAGGTGAAAAATATAATATGTTCTGGGATGGGTTGTGGGGGTACTGTTTATCATTGACTGTCATGAATTATTTTTTTATTGTTTTATAATAAAACTTAAGCCAAAAGGCTATATTTGCATATTTACATGGCTGTCTCTGAAGATTTATATTACATAGTAACAAGAACATTATTAAAAATAACAATAATAATAATGGTGATGATTACTACTACATAATAATAATGACAATAATAATAATAATGATTTTGAACATTATTATTATGCATAGTAACATTAATGCACTAAATTGGGGGGGGGGGGGGGGTGGGGGTGGGTGCTGTCGCGCGGGGCGGGGGTGGGGGTGGGTGCTGTCGCGCGGGGCGGGGGGGTCGCGAAAACAGTCTCAAGTCCAAAAGGGGGTCCCCTGAAAAAAAGTTTGGGAACCACTGCGTTAACTCATTAGTAAGGTGACCTTTCGCTTCATTACAGTGCATGAAATGCCCTGTATTGTTATTCCTAGGCTTCTTCTTCTTCTTCTTCTTCTTCTTCTTATTCTTGTTACCTTTTTCTGCGATTAATTCAGCCCGAACCGCTTAACGTAGAAACTTCATTTAAACTTTGTCGCGTAGGTCTTGTAAAGGACACTTATGCTATGTATTTTTCACTTTTCTAAACTTTATACTTTTTAAGATATTAAATAAAAACGAATCTAAATTTTCCCATTGACTTACATTGGGCCATTATGACATCATAATAGGGTCTTTAAACTGGCTTGCACCTGTGCTTCACTGACAGCTGCACCAAATCAAAGGAACCTCTTCTCTGTCCCTCTCAATTTAACTGTAACTAGGAACATTAAGACACCTTCCATTCTCTACTTTTTTCTCTCTCCATCTCTCCATCTATTTTCACTCTCTTTTTCTCTTCCACTCTTCTTTCCTTCTTCCACTCTTCTTTCCTTTCTTCACTCTTCTTTCCTTTCTTAACCTTTGCATTTCATGCACTGGTATTTCCTTCAGGAAATGCATTTTCTAGTTTGTTTTTCTTCTTCTTATTAACAGCTTGTTATTGACTCATGGCTTGTACATCACATCATACCACAAAAAGTTGTATCCATTGCTCTTTCAGTAAACTAAGACTTCGCGCCCAGGCTCAAAGCATTGGCTACAAGGCGGTAAGACTTTTCTTCTCCCCTTTCTTATTGTGTACAAAACTTCTGGAAAACTACCCCTAAAAACTACCCGTATCTATATTTATCGCTTAAATCCCCAGTGTTATAATTGAGCAATGAGCTTTGAATTGACAGCCCTCTAGTGATCATTTGACAAAATGCAGCTGGATATGGTTTTTATATTAATGCAAGTATAACTTGCACAAGTTTTAAGGGGCATAAACATAAAGGCGATATATTTTATTGCATGTGTTGTCTTAAACTCACTTTGTACATTGTTCAGGTTGTATTTGAAGATGAGTCCACTGAATTACATTTGCAAGAGGTAAGTTCTTTAGTTGCGTCAGTTCTTTTTACAAATTCATAAAAAAATCTCTGCCATTCTCGTTTTTAATCTGGTCGTTTCACTGTGAGATTTCAGCCAAGAGGGTTACAGCAACTGTTAGCAGTTTAAAAGGGTTCCTCTTTTCACAGTTGTTGCTGTCAATCATGTCACATTACATCTAGACGCAGAGAAAGGACTAAATGTCCTGTGGTTTTACATGGATTTAGAAATCATTAAAAACTTACCACTGAATACTAAAGGTTATTATGTGACACCTAGAAGATGAAACGTTTATGTTCATGATCACTTGGTGATTTCTATAGCCTTCTGCAACAAAATGACATATTGCAATAAAACCACAGCTGACCACACTTATCTGCATGAGTGATACATCAGGGAGGTGGACAGTTTTGTTGACCATGCTCATCTTTCCTACAGGAAACTTGTGTGGTGTGTTTGGAGGACTTTAGAATAAAAGATGAGCTTGGTGTGTTGCCATGTCAACACACATTTCACAAAAGGTGAGTCCTGTGAAGTGTTTAAACATCCTGAATCCTTGTGCTAACACTGATGTATCAGACGTATCACAACCTTGAAGTAACACTTAGAAACGGAATGCTATAAGTCAGTGCGGGCACATGATGGCAGCACTCCGATCCCATCCGATTCTCTCCATGGGGTCTCCATGGGGGGTTAACTGCTCTATCTCAAAGCACATGGCAGTGACAAATCTAGATCATGGCCGCGTCAGTTCAAATCAAATGCGGAATGTTTACATCTGCTACCGTTGATTATACAGTAAATACGTTGTGAAATGAAACAAAACCACACCACAGTTAAAGTTGTATTAGTATTGATTGATTCACATCGATATGAATGGATTACATGACTAACAACTGGTGGAAAAGTAATATGAAAATATTTGTTCACTGAATTAGCGCGTTCTGTCCCAAACAGTTGCGTTCCAGTTTCAAAGTTTCAGTTTCGGTTTCAGTATTTCAACGTGAATGAGAGGGAGCACAAGAACTGAGCGTCTAGCAGCGATTATCATATCATAGACATATATGATGCATGTATATGTCTGTGGGCACGATCTCAAGCACGTGCAAAAGTTGTTGTTGTCCAATTTGAATCTAGATTCGAGAGACACATGCGCGCCCAGTCCAATTCCCAGCGGAATCGAATCGTGTATCCAGGGGTTTACATCGGAGTCCAGTCGGACTCAAGACGGACACAATGAATCTAGATTTGGGGAGACACATGTGTCCAATCTCCAATTTAAATCGGACTGAAATCGGAAATTGGACACATGTGTCCACACTGAGTGAGTGGTGTCAATGTTTTGTGTAAAGGCCTCTGAGTTGAGGCCAGAAATGTGAGCAAGAAAGAAGATGTTCATTTGTCTTAGCGGTCGTGTCTGTGTGTCTTAGCGATACTGCCTGTAGCATCGGGGTTGCATCAGTGTGTTTCATTTGCAAGTGTCTTACATGTAGCATGTGTGTGTGTTTGTCCCATAGGTGTCTAGGTAAATGGCTTCAGGTGAGAGGTGTGTGCCCCATGTGTAATTACCTCATCAGTGGCCCCTTAGAGCAGCATCACAGCCTGGCCACACTGCTGGATGAAATGGTATAACAGCCAGCTGTTGGCCATACTCCTCAGGATCTATCAATGGATGGTATATTAAACAGTCACCATCACCATCACCATCACCATCACCATCATCATATCCCACAGGATCCACTGTTTGAAAGTATATTAAACAAGCACCAACCATACTCCCCCTAGTATAGCTGCCAACTACACTCCTCACGATGCCCCATTTGATGGCATAGTAGGCATGTACCATCAACAGTGCGGATCCACTGCGGGAAGAATTGGTATAGCAATCAGCCAACAACCATGTCCTTAGGATCCACTCCTAGATAGATAGATAGATATAACAGACATCTACAAGCAGCACTCTTCAGTGCCCACGGCTGGATGCTATAGCAGATGGCTACCATCCCCAGCTACACTCACTCCAGCTACCAGCTACACTTCTCAGGATTAAATTCTATGGACTAATATGAGCCACTTTCCTAAGGATCTGACACTGTGGAAAAATATGAATTGTTGCCAGTCTGCAACAGATTTTGTTGCCACTTGTTTATTCTCACCCATGGACGGTGTTAGGCCTGGACATCCGAGACTACAGTCCTGAATGTTTTATACATAGCTCGGATCACAATTTATTATTATTATTTTTTTTTTTTACAAAAATAAGAATAATAAAAAAAAATAGCCCTAGGATCTATTCATCTGTCATTCTGATTATGCATTTAAGCCCTCATCAATAATATGATATCATTAATATCATATCATCTGTGTGTCATTCAAGCAGCAGATCTACTTTACTACCTGGCACACAAACATTTTGTGTGAGCACTAGAGAGAGTGCATCTGTTACAGGGCTTGTCATTGTTGGCATCTGATGGTAGCTAGCCAGCGAATTGATTAAGGCAAGACCTGAAGGATATAAGAAGCTTTTTTTAAAAGAAAAAGGTTGAAGGCAGCGAGACGCAGGCGAGGCTGAAGGATGCAGAGGAGGAGTTATCTCCTGTTGCTGACCGTTTGGGTTACAGCAAGGTAAAAGGGCAGGAAATGTTGAACTCAAATGTTGACTTAACTTTTATACCTCCCAGTTTAAAATTGATCTCCGGGCAGGCCTATCTAAACTTTGGTTTACCAAACGAAGGCAGACAATGTTTTCTGATAATCAAACAGTATAATGTTCACATGAAATGTAATTTCTGTCTATAAAATATTAGTAAAAGTAAATGTTGACTTCACTTTTATACCTCCCAGTTTAAAGTTGATCTCCGGGCAGGCCTATCTAAACTTTGGTTTACCAAACAAAGGCAGACAATGTTTTCTGATAATCAAACAGTATAATGTTCACATGAAATGTAATTTCTGTCTATACAATATTAGTAAAAGTAAATGTTTTCTATGGGTAACGTATGGCAATGTCCATGTCCTGTGTCAGTATGCCCTAACAGAAAAGTGTATTCATATATACAAGCAGTGTGGTTTAATGGGTGGGGTAGTGTTCATGCATGTCATGCATATCATGCATGCTACGGGTTGTCTTAAGGCTGACTGTTTCTGTCTCAAACTGTTGGGGTGTTTCGGCTGTCAGAATGTTTAAAACATTCTCAGGGAGGATGTCCCGAACCTGCCCTACTGCTCTGGACTAATGTCTTCAACTCCTAGCCACACCCCTGCCCTTGCCACAAGATCTCAGTGTTGCCTAAGACTTTATTCTACCTGGCTTGGCTTTCCTCTAAAACATTTGAACTTGAAACTCTGAAGTCAGACCAATGGATGTTTGCAGAATGTGGCCAATAACACAAGATGCTCCACTCTCCAGCCAACACTTAGAAGCCTCACAATGTTGAAAAGCAGTAATGGCTCTCCCATCTGATGAACCGCTACAAAAACAAAAAAAACTAACAAATGGAATCGTACAGGCCACTAAGCGCTTAGAAACACCTGAAGAGACAGCTTTTGAAAAAGGACCATGGAGTATGGAAGTGACTCCAATTATCCACATCAAACACCATCACTATGAAAGAACATAGGTCAGGTTTATTGACATTGAACTAATTTACTATCCCTTGTGGAGAGCTTTTCAAGACTGTGCCTAGTTCTCCCTCTATGCTTAGAGCTGTAGAAGACTAAATATAAGCAGGCACCATGTGTATCCAAGCTCATTCCATTGTGATTCCTCTAGTCTGTATCCATACATGCACATTAAAATGAAGAAGGTCCTCCACGACCTTCTCATAGTGTAATAGTGTGATCCCACATTGGGGCTGAGCCTGCCAACTCAGGTACTGGAGACTCGAGTTATGGCAGTAAATGGGTTGAAACCGTCTGGTGTTTGTCATTCACTGGCATGCCTCCTGAGGAACTGGAGAGTGAGGTTTACACACGGCATAGTTTTGTACCCACTGGCCTTCATTACAACAGGCTGGGGTGATGGCATAAGAGCAGCTTTTTCTCAGTCATGGGGCTTAGCAGGCAGAGCATGGGCAGCCCTCATCCAGCTAGACTAAGCCCTCAGATACTGTGTTTCATCTCCCTTCCGAGTACGGGGCAACTAGACAGTGAGCACCACATGCATCCAGACCCAGACTCTGGGCCCATGAACACAAAAAATCAGCTGTTTATACGAACTGGACGACACTGGAACACACACCTCTCCCCCAGCTTGGCTCAGGTATCCTAAGAGAGCCGTTTAAACATGGTTGTCATGAGAGTATAATATTGACAAAACCTGAAGCAAACATACAGAATGTACTGACACAATGTCTGCTTCCTGTAGATATAGTTACCCTTGGCTTTGTAGGTTCTTGGGCTGAGAATTTATTTAGGATTGGTAAGGACAGGTAAAGATGGTTGGACAGAGAGAAATCACTTCCAGGTCAGTTATGGCCTTTTCCTTCCATTCAGTGTCATGGCTTAAGAATATGATAACCACAGGCAAGGCTTTGCTGTGCACTTCTCAGCCCTGCATGGATTGCACCTGCCTCTGGAACGCATCCGTCTCTGATCCGGGCCAGAATCAGTAGATGTAGATGTACAGCAAATAAGGCTTGCCTCTAAAATATACCTTGAAGTGCTTTGAGATAACTCAATGATCTTTTACCCCTTTCTTCCATTTTGTAGACGTTGTACCCTCAAGGTTTTAGTAGGCCCATGCCTTGCGCTATCGTTCATGTGAAAAGAAATACAATATTCAAAAAAGATTGAGGCAGGCAGGTGGCACCCAATCGATTATAATTAGCCTCTGCGTCTTACGATGACAAATATGTTGTGCATTTGAAAGTGGCCAAAACACATAATGCCTCAAAGTGGAATGCAAATGAATGGGAGTGGGCCTCCTATCCCCTCAGGTACTGGCCAGATTGATTGTTGAATTGTCATCTGAAGAGGATTGGGAGTTTTTTCCCCTGATCATTATGCAGTTCCATGTGATCTCCAGCAGCAGGCGCTGTCTGAACCATCACGAATTGCCAAGGCCTTTGTGCTTGGGTGTTAGTATTCAGTCAAAGGACATGTTGACGAGTCCAGAGAACAGAGGACAAACCCAAGCGGGCCGGGGTCAGAGGTCTTTCTAATTTAACGCACTGGGGGAGGAGACTTATGTGGCACCGTGACATTGTCTGGTGTTGGACAAAGAAGATTGTGGTGGGTGTTTTGTTACATCTTGATTTGGATTTAGATTGTTGTTCCATTATTTACTATCAGTTTCTTCAATTTAGCCACAGCATCAACTGCACAGCTGTTCAAAAGTATGCCTTTGTATATTTTTGCCATTTTAATTAATAAATATACCTTTGCAACAACTGTTGAACGTTCATGCTGTTTCAGCAAAAACCTTATTGCAATTAGGCAATCTCTGGGAAAATGTGATTCTTCTGCAATCCTTTCTTGATACCCAAGGATCATACTTCCCTCCTCTCATGGCTACAGTGCAATGAGGGAATACAAGACTGCTCTGAAGACTGAGATCTTAATGTCTTAAATGCAGTACATTTTAATTAACAAAAAAGTATTATTAAATACATATAATGGGATTTAGAATTGATGCTTCCCTTTGTGTCCATGATATGGGCTATGTAACCATCATTAGTAGCATATCTATACTTCATACGGTTATTTAAACTGCCAGTGTGAATAAAATAGCCCAAGCTTTACTGCCCATCTGTCTACAACTGACAACCGCACAGCACAATCCTCTACCGCCCATCAGCCAGTGTGCATGGGCACTGCACCTGTAACCCACAAAACACTTCTATGTTGGAAGTGTACAGAATGCAGACCAGGTCCTATTTATTTGAGGGTATTCAATGAATTTTCTCTTCATCGAGTTTTCTTGTCCATTGAAGTCCTGCCGGGGCGGCTAAATTAAACAAAGGGCCAGGGCCCCACATTAGCGCCATTTATTAACATTCTGGATAACGGTCTCAAGGCTTGACCCAGATTGTAGCAAATGCTCAGCCTGGATTGGTTCCTGATCCACACCAAATCCATTTCAGAGTTGGACACTAGTTAGGAAATCTGCAGAGGCCCAATTGAAAATGCTAGCCCTGTTGTCTGAGCGATTATTGACATGGGAAATTAAGTCAAGGTCCTTTAATAATGTTTAGATAACTGCAAAGAATGTATTATTGAAGACTCCCTGATAATATGACAAGGCAGAGGCAGGCCATCTATGAAGTATGTTCACGGATACATTTATTCCAATTCTGTTTCTAGGGTTCCAAATATGGATTTAAGACACAACCGCAATGCAATTTCTCAAACCTTTTACAAAGAAAAAAAAAAGTAATCACTATTGACACCTAGATACTTTTTTTGCAGAAAAAAACAAGAAAACATTTGATCTTCAAGGAAACTTGTTCCTACTTTAATCCTGATTTTTTTTTGTTAAACAATTTGTGGTCCTGAAAACACATTCCTAATGCATAAAAACAAGGCCAGGCACAAATCAAACATGGAACAAGTATTTTCAATTTAAGGACAAGGGTGGTTGGTAGTTCTTAAAAAGAAAACAAAAAGAAAAATGTACATGAACAGGAATGCCAATAAATTGGAGGTCTGGATGAGGGTGGACTGGGGCAGTCAGGGGGCAGAGGATGGAAGCGTAGACGGAACGCCACTCAAAGCTGGCCACAGTCGGAGATTGTGAGCTTGGCGGAGGTCTTCCCGCTGCTGCTGCCCTTAGCCTCCATCTTCTTCACGACGTCCATGCCTTCCACAACCTTACCGAATACCACGTGTTTGCCATCCAGCCTGACAAGACACAAAGGAAATGTATACACATTGGAAAGGGGACAAGCCAAATAAGGTTTTTACATTTAAACCAGTCTTTTCAAACGTGGGGAAACAAACAAGGGTGTCAATGTTGTACTGCCTGCCGCACTCAGACCTTAAAACTTGTGACATGCTTAAGACCACGGACCCCTAACCACCAAGAGTTTAAACCTTCCTCCACTTTATAACCAGCCAACAACTTTCCCTGTTAACTGACTTAAGACAACTAACTTCCAAATGATTAACCATCCATAATATGAGAGTTTCCCCTTAAGCAGAGTCTGAACACTTCACACTTGCTTCAGTGGCAATGGTTAACCTCTTTAGCTGTGAATAAGACGGAGTCAGAGGGCAGCGTTAATGACTTCCATGGGACTACGATTACAACGTAAATGTGACAGCACTCATCAAATAGGCCATTCACAGAGGAGATAGAAGAGACTTGAAACTTCTACTGGAACTTACTTTAGACACACACATCTTGAATCACAAATGTACCCATTTGCCAGACACCTTTATCGAATGCAAGTTCCAGCATTGTACAGTTTCACAGTATCTGTGGATATGCTGCATCAAACCAATTAAGTTTGTTGTTAGCACCATGTTTTACCAGTTGAGCTACAGGGACACAATATAAAAAAAAAATACTAACGGCAAGGATTTAGAAATCAGTGGACTTTCCCAAAACCCCTGAAATCCTATACTGCTCTCTGTAGAATTGAATGCTGGAAGGTCAGGATAGACATGCTCATCACTAGCGTTAGGCATTTACCAGGCCGTGTCAGCAGTGCAAATGAAGAACTGGGAACCGTTGGTGTTGGGTCCAGCGTTGGCCATGGAGAGAGTGCCAGGACCCCCGTGCTTCAGGGTGAAGTTCTCATCAGCAAACTTGTTGCCATAGATGGACTTTCCACCAGTTCCGTTGTGGTTGGTGAAATCACCACCCTGAAAAGCAAAACATTTTTTTTCCAGCGTGATGAGAACCAAAATAGTAAACGTTAATTTGAAGTGACAAATTACCTGCAGCTAAGCACAGCTAAACCTTCAGGGTGGTAAAACATTGATTACCTGCCTTTAGTGCGCACATGCCTGAAACTAGTGCGGACTTCCAGAAAAATCTAATCTTGTTTCCCTTACCTGGCACATGAATTCGCTGATGACGCGGTGGAAGCCGGAACCCTTGTAGCCGAAGCCCTTCTCACCGGTGCAGAGGGCTCTGAAATTCTCTATCGGAAGTCAACAAAAAACGGAACTCAGTACTGCAAAGCGGTACTGACGGTAACCCCCCCCCCACACACAAATGTATTTAAGTGGGGGCATGTTCGTCTGTGTTTATACATTTAAGCTGATACAAAACATGTCATTAGAGAACGCTCTGACTAAAGGACTGCATCGGCACGAAAAGGACACATCACTGGGGTAACAGGGATTCATTACACACCAAGTGGCTCAGACCCAATATTAAAATGGCCAACTTACCGGCAGTCTTGGGGACAACATCAGCCCTCAGCTTTTCAGGTGGGAAAAAAAAAAAAAGAAATTATTAATTGTGGCTTCACAGTAGTCCAGAAAATCCAGTCAAGTTCAGATTTACAGGTTCTAAAACCAATGTAGTTGCTCAGAAATTAGTCAAAATTTGTATTTAATGTTTTTTAACATAGCCCAATGATGACTCAGAAGTCTGTTGATAGATGTAATGAAATCTTAACATGCACATAGTGGAAACACGAGTTTTCAGTCTTTTAAGGTCATCCACGCCCTTCTTATGCCACTCCCTCAGTTTTATTTTTATACATTTCCTGTTAGCAGGTTTCCCCATCATGAAGCCTGCGTTTACTGCTCCTGCGCATCACATACTTACTAAAAATTAAATATAGTGGTCGCATTTGTATTGAAATTCGTTGCGCTTGTTGAATCATTGTTGCTTCGATTTGAAAATTAAACTAGGTGAGAAGCGAAAGAGCTGTACGTTACATAAGTTACTTTTGAAGTTTATTGCGGTTTCCCCACCGCTTTGATATGCGCCTGTGAATGAACGCGCAACGGAGCCGACAAAAGACGCTATGCGCACACAATAATGCGTTCTCATATAAGGAGTTCAGCAGTTGACAGTAACGGTATATGATTACAATGGTTAATTGGTTTGATTCAGATCTTGTCTTCATGAGAGTATTGGCCAGATACATTCTATCGGCATTCAAATAAACATGTATGCACATTTTGTACAGTAGGGTGGAGCGGTTGCTAAGTCTTCCTAGGGTGCTTCTCTCGTGGCCTGCTATTGATCCTGGTGGCTGCCGATCATTTTACTTGGCCAATTAAAAAAAAACAGATGGAGATGGTTCACCTGTATCCACTGCATACCGGTCCGTCAAAGAACTAATACCCTCCCCATCCCTAGGACTGAACAAAGATGATGCCATTGCGCCCATCCGAGCACCTTTTACAACAATTAGTTAAGTAGGGCCGAGAAGTGTAAAGTTGGTGAATGAAAATGATTGCCAAGCAACTGTTAAATCTTCACTCGAGTTTGCCAAATGTCTCAACTCCACGCCCCTCCCTTTCTTTTCCAAAATGGCATCTTGCGCTATGAAAAAAAAATGACGGTGAAAATGGCGTCCGCATTAAAAATGCTTGCTCGAGTACGTTGCTGAGTAAAGAATTCTTCCAAATGGCACAATTGAATATTTTTTTCTTCGTTTTTTTACATAATGCATGCGATTTTGTCTATGACGGGTACCACTTGGGTTAACCCCGCATACAATAAATATCTCTATCTACAAAGAATGTAGGATTGCTGCTGGCTAACATTGCTGATTGAAGCAAGCAAGGGCGCGCACACACACACACACACACACACACACACACACAAGAGTCGGCTGTTCAATGAACTCCAGCTCCGTTGCAAGCCGGCCCTTCATTATGCAAGAAGAATGATCTACCTTTTTCAAATAAAAAACGAACGAAACCGGCAGCTTTACAAACACATTAGACATCCAATTTGCGTTTACAAAATATGTAATAACGATATACGCTTAGTCTTTATTGAAAACTTCCACGTTGAGGCACGTTTTCGGTTCGAGACTTCCTTAACCACCTTAACGTTAATAGTAATTGTGCAACTTTAAACACAAACAACATAGAGGGTTTTAATTAAGCTAGGTATTTCTTTGAGGGGGAAATGACAATGCCTGTCTCTACTGTCAAATATCCACATGCACGTTTTTCCATCGGTTTTACTTACCTCAATAACAATCCTACCGGCGCTGTTGTCACCGATGGAGATGTCAAAGAAAACTTTGGGGTTTGCCATGGTTATTGAAAAGGCAGATTTTAAATTTTATATTACTAGTTGAAGTGGACTCCAATTGTTACCCAAATGTGCCGCAGCCGCTCGAGACTACAACGCCGTGTGAAAACTAAATATATAGAAGCAGCGAGGGAGTCAGTGAGCGGATAGGAACCAATGAAAACACCGAGAGAGTTGAATGGCCTGTATCTTGACCAATTGGATATCGCATTGTTGCATACATTACAGCATGTTTCCAATTTCAAGCAAACCCTTTAGATCAGCAAAGTTCAGCAGTAGAGCATGTGATTGACGTTCGGATTCGCCCATTGTACTGGACAAAAATGACCACACAGAATTCTAGCCAATGAGCTGGGAGGCACCGCAGTGGGCGTGTACTGACATTCGCGCCGGTCGATGCCCCTTTCCACGCAACGAAGGCGTTTCCTCCTCAACAAAATCGCCATTACAGTAGATGTTTGAAAACGGGCAAACTGGTCATTGCTGCACCCATTATCAGCATCATTGATGTGTTACTTTATTCATAAAGTAATAGTAACGAAAATCTCTCCATTAACACCATTGTTTAGTTTCTCTCTGATTTAATCTATATCCTCGAGGCGTTTCCGCTATGAGCTGCTACGGCTACTTGAAGCTAGCATGAGACACTGAGACAGCCATGTGCCAAGCCAGTTAATTAGGGACGCTCGTGAACTAATGGTGCACTTTCGAGACAGAAAAATCCTCTAACTAAACACGTTTACACATTGTGCCGTGTAGTTTGTGGTACCTCTCCCTGACTCCGCTAGAAGATACAGATGCGGGTGTTGCATATGAAAATGACGTAGGACCTTCGGATTAAAAAAAAAGACCACTACCTGGACAAAGCAATGCTTGCGTAACATCAGCCTAGACAGCAAAATAACGTGAATGCAACACTTTGGGGCTTAAGTCTTTACTTATAAAACATAATGGAAATATTTCACATCTTTAGAAAAACAAATCGAGTTTAACTTTACAGGTTTAATTCAATTGTCAGAACGTAGAATTTCACCAACACATAACAAAGTCAAACATTTCTTCAAACATTTTGATTAACAGTGTGTGACTCGTTGCTGGTCTCAAGTTAAATTCAGCGCCATGACCCCAGGGGTGGCACAGTCACAGATCTCATGGTGAAGATTTTTTCCATGACAAATTCATAAACATTGCTAGTACACACACAAGAGAGATGCATACAGTTCCACCAAATATCTTTAGAATTATAATAACGATTAATTACATAATGAATGTTAAAACTGTATGATACACAAATGTCTTTAAAACAAAAAAACATTGCACGTCCAAAAAACTTCTGATGTTCTAGCCAGTTTATAACACAAACTGCACACTGCTGACAGTGCCCGAGAGAGCTTTTTTGAATTTTTTTTAAATAATAAACTCAGACAAGATAGGAAACAATGGTAGACATCACCCCCTCTCTCCAGTTCACTGGTTCTCTTCTGGACTCCAGAATACATGAAAGGAAAAGCAGGGGATCAGGGAGAGTGTCAGTGAGTTTTATTGTCACTAGGCTGTGCATGTGGAGGTGGGGTGGGGTATAGATACTTTAAAAAAAAGTTCACAGCTGTAACAATATTTTTTTTATCTGTACACATTATTCAAAAACGTACTTTCTTTCTATTCCTTTTCAGTATAACTGAAAAATTCTTTCCTCAATGTGGTATGATGGTGTACAAAATTTGGATCCTTGTGGAGATGCTATTTCTTGGGTCACTCCCATTCAGGTTACAGTGTCCACATCCATGTATGTTGGAGAGGGGAAACTATCCCTTTACTGACTGACAAGCACCCTGATAACAGCTGACTGTAGTATTCCACAATCAGATGTTCTTAGGCTAAGAACCAGACAGGTTTATCATTCATCACTGCACATGTGCATCTAAAGAGTATGTAGTCATTGGTTTTTGGAAAAATAGTTTCAAGTTCACTGTATATGAATGGTGTAGTCAGGTTTTGTTTGGTTACATTTTACTGAAGCGGTTTCAAAACATAAAGCTTGGGTGGCCAACACAACACAGACAAGGAAGACAAAGATTTTGTGGAAAAAAGAATAATAAAAAAAAAACAGGCAGACAAGTCTAGCCGGGAGTGGAGAGGGTGTGTTTGGGCCCAAAACCCTGGGTGTGGCAGAAGGGTGTGTGTGTGTGTGCTTCTCATATAACAGCAAAAGTCCCCCCCCCCCCCCCCCCCCCAGCCATAATTTAGGCAAGATTTTGTGTCTGGTTCTTCAGGCTATGAAATGATGTCAGATGTCAAGACAACTGTCTCACCCAGAAGACCTCTGACTAGTGATTTGAACTTTGATGGTTAGAGGACTGGAATGCAGTTCACTCCTCACCCCGGAACTGATTCAACTCAGATCTGCACCCAGTCAATTCTGGATCAGCACCAGTCAGTTGCCATCTAATAATCTTCAAATAATTCGAATCACTCTGCACTGGGGGTACATCCTGGACTTGTGGAATCATAGACTCCTCTGAACACAAAACAACAGTAACAACATAAAATAAACTATTTTTAAAGTTTGTATGGGGAACCCATATCACACTTGTAGCAATTATGTAACAATTATGGCTTTGTGATCAGAGAGGGGTATTTTAGGGGGCTTTACAGAGTACAATGTTAAAAAAAAAAAAAAAAAAACTCTAACTGTTTATTCATGCTGGAGGGGGAGAAAGTCACCTCCATGCACCGAGGGGCGTTCCTTTCACATCGAAACTTTGCTTCGTTCATAAATTATTGTTGTAAGAAGAAGCCTGCTGGTCTTTCCCAAAACATTGCGGAGTACAAAGACTAATCAGTTCTGGCTCCCACTGGCTTCGACAATGGCTCGGTATTTAACACTTGCCGAATAAATAGATGTGGATAGATTCCAAAATAGCCTTTAAAAATGCAACACTCCATCGTGTAATTTAAGAATGGCGGTGTCCTGTTCTCACCTTGGCATGGGTGTCCCCAGCATTATAAATTAAACACCAAACATGAGTCAGTTTTCAGATCAGCTGGATCCCAACAAATGGGATTTAGGGGGGCTTTTGTTTCAAGGCATTAAAAAAAAAGGAGGGGGAAAAAAATTCACAAAAGTTTTTGATGCAAGCCCTAGGATGTCGAGACACACCATTGTCTTTCCAAGATGTCTCTGTTGCAGAGCATCTTCTCTTGGGTCAGAGTGTCCCAGCACCAAGGTTGCGCATCCTGCCCCAGATAGGAGTGGACTTCAGCCCACGTCTGTTGAGAGCCAGCAGTTCTCTGGTAGGCAGAAGGTGGAGATGCCCCATCTTTCTATACAATGTTGCCAAATGTTCTATTTTTTTCACTTATTCGCATGTCATATTTTATCTGGGCGGTGGGAGTTTGAGGACGGTGTTGCTGTGTTGCACTGAAAAGTGTCATAGCTGAGGATGTCTGATTAGATGGTTGGCTTTGCTCTTGGAGCAGAGGCCAATGGAGGGGGTGGTTGAACTGGAGACATTAGTTGCTCTCGAAGAGGGAGAGCAGGTCATCATTGCTGTTGTTGGGAAGGTCAGGGGGACCCAGGTAAGACAGCAGCTCGTCTGGGTTAGTCAGCTCTGGCAGCAGCTGAAAGAGTCAAGAGAGCAGAAACAATGAGTGCCACAGTCTCAGACATATCAAAGCTACCCAAAGCTTTCCAAGGCTGCTAAAAACTGACTCTAGTTTTTAAACCAAGAATGAATTTTACACCAAGTTTGTTCATTTTGCCAAAAAAGTTAAATCAGGATCAGCTAACTAACTTGTTCCTGTTTCACAGCCATCTTCAAAGACTATTTGTTACAGCATAATCTGTACTGGAAAAACACTTCCTCATACCCTAACTCATAACAATGGATCGAGCGTTCCTTTCCACGAAACCTAAAATGCTGTGTGTGCCGTAATGTTCTCTGTTCTAAATAACACAGGGACAAGCTTTACAAGCAGCACACTGATCCTTCATTTGAAATACCACACACTTGCAACATCACACCAGACTTACATCAAGAGATGGTTCCGGAACATCGCCTGGACCACCCAGTCCGAATGCGTTCTCTGCATGCAGCCGGGAATTCTGGGATGGGCCACGCGAATGCATCTGTTGCTGTTGCTGCTGTTGCTGTTGCTGTTGCTGTTGCTGTTGCTGTTGCTGTTGCTGTTGCTGTTGCTGTTGCTGCTGATGCTGTTGCTGCTGCTGTTGATGCTGATGCTGATGCTGATGCTGCTGTTGCTGCTGATGCTGCTGATGCTGCTGATGCTGCTGTAGGTTACTGTGGGCAGGATCCATGCGGCCACCATGAGGCATCTATAATGAAAAAATGTGACGGGAACTTTATTAAAGAATGCAAAAGTTTGCACCATGCAAACAGGCAGTACAGGACTTCCAGGGAGCGTTCACAGTGTGGCAGGAGCACTGGGAGTGGTGTATTGCAGCACAAGGTGAGTTTGAAAGGGAGGGCGGCAAATTTAAATCAGGTCCGGCTTTTTCTTCTTACAGTCGCATTTTCTGAACTTTTTGATTGCACCTAGTATATGCAGACACGTTTACATACACACAGAAACACACACACACACATATATATATATTTATATTATATATACACATGTCTGTTCAGGTGTGCTTCTGTGTGCGTGTGTGTGTTTTTAGAGGAGTCTAGACCCTGGTGGTGTGTAATAGGCAGGTGCGAGTGACGGGGGCCTGATTCTTAAGCTGCTGTCGTCTCCAGAACCTCTCAAAAGCCCTTGATTCACACTCACACACACACACACACACACACACACACACACACACACACACACACACACACACACACACACACACACACAAACACACACACACACACACACCATGCGGACGCGACAGACACAAAACACAATCATGACTGAAACATGAGTTACTCAATGTTTCATTTTCTCTCCACAGTGTTAATGTGATAGTGTGTAAATGTAGTGTGTGTGTGAGTGTGAGTGAGAGAGAGTGTGTGTGTGTGTGTGTGTGTGTGAGAGAGAGAGAAAGCGTGAGTTTGAGTGTGTGTATGAATGAATGAATGTATGTGCCTGTTTGTTTGTTTACACACGAGTTGGTACGGAAGAGTTTATTCAATCAAGACCTGTTGTTAGTTCTGACAAACTGACATACCAAGTTTGTCTGTATGTTTTAACACCTTCAGCTACTAAGGAATTCGTTGACGTTACATGTTCCTCCAGACACCTGTGTGTAACCGGGGCTACTAGAGGCACTGCTGAATCACCCAGAGACGGCCGTATGAGTATAAAGTATAAAGGTCACGCCTAATCTCAGTTGGCACACAAACCATGCCAAGTGGGACCACGCCCGACACCCTTATACAGGGATACATGTCAGTATGTAACACCAGCCATTTAGCAGCCATATTGGTCAGGGCTGACCTTGCCAGTTCATCCGGTAAGCTGTAAGAGCTGATGTCATTGACCCATCACTTAATATGAGAGGCAGAGGAAGAGAATATCAGAAAGGATGTGTACAATGATTCAAGTCAGGGCTGATGATTGATGTTTTTTTATCATTATCAGGAGTATCAGGAGTATCAAAACTAGGATATGGAATACACTGGTTAAAAGTCTTAAAGTTCAAGACATAATTCTTCTGAGACCAGATCATTGGTGACAAGGGAGTCAACAGACTGAATAAAAAATACAATACAGATTTTTGGTAAGCTGGCTTTCGATGCAACAAGGTGCAAACCCGACTAAAGCATTGCTTCCTAAAAACCTTGCCCAAATGCATCCAAGTTTGAAACACACTGCACATAAAAAGCTTGAGTAAATGCCTACACATCTGGCTTTGAGCGAGATGTGCTGTTTAATGTGTGAACGCCTAGACCTCTGACCTTTTGAGGAAGATAGACTGCTGTGTGATGTGTTGAGTCCTGAGCTCTGAGGGGGTGATGGACCCTCACCTGTCCAGGCATAGGGTGGCCCATGGGCTTGTCTGGCGTGAGGAGGCCGCTCGGGAGGTCCGACTGGTAGGAGAGGGGTGGGGGACCAGAACCAAACTCGCCCATGTTGGGGGTCCCCGGGCCATTAGGGAAGTCCGAGTAACCTGGCTGCTGGTTAGAGTAGCCTGACCCAGCTATGGGGAGGTAGATGAAGAGAGAAAGATACATGGTAGGAGAGTGAAGGAAAAAGAAAAAAGGAGAAATTAGAGAGGATAAAGAGGGAAAAGCCAGAAGGAGAACAGAGGATAATTGACGTGAGGGAGACATTTTTTTTTTTCAACAAACGAACAAATAAAAATAATGCTCATTCATAAAAAAAAAACTATAAAGACGCAGAGACAGACACAGAGAGGAATTAAGAAATCTGATTACCCTTAGAGAATAACCAAGAGAAACACACACGCCGACACTGTGTATTGGATACCACTACCACTTTTAACTCTGACTCTACTGAACAGAAACTCCTGACCAACCTTGGCTGGGGTAGTCTGGTGTGTTGCCACTGCCCCCATGTGGTAGAGACTGGTAGGGCGAGGAGGCAGGGCCCAGTGAGGCGATCATCTCCATGACGTTGGGCAGGATCATGTGACTGGGGCTGAGGGTGCGGCAGCGCTTCAGTGCTGGCCCGTCTGGGTCCTCTTTAATGTGCAGATCCGGTTTAATAGGGACCGGTTTCCAGCTGCACACTGGGTCAATGGTAATTTCCTCATAGTCAGAACTACAGCAGGCAGGGGAAGAAAAACACTTTTTACAAACAAAAAGACAAAGACCAAGCATGGCCTACACCCACACAAGCACACTCCTGTTCACTGATCTACTTATAGAAGAAGATATATATAAATATATGAATCTATAACTTAATTATAACATATATATTATAGAATAATCTCAAAGGAGATCCCTTGGAGTCTAGTGAAGTAATCCTCTCACGCATAATGTTATTGTGTGTTGTAGAAAACTAAACCAAACACCTACAATGTGGACAAACAGGTATGGCTTGTGCACAACAGAGAGAGACAAAAAGAGAGAGAGAGACAAAGAGAGAGAGAGAGAGGGAGAGAAGGAGGGAGAAAGACTTCTGGGTTTGGATGAGCATCCCTTGACCTAACAGGTACACTTTGTAAGAGTGGGCTGACTGACAGTCTGTTGCAGAAAGTGTTTAACAGACAGAGAAACAGAGGGGGGATACTCACTTCTGGATGTAGATGAGAATGCCCAGCATGTACTGGTCGACCTCCAGTCCCTCCAGAAGGGCTGTTTTACTGCAGGGCAGAGAGACATGCAGGCATGAGGACAGACCACAACTAACAAAACAACCACTCCGACTACCTTTCTTTTCTCTCCTCCTCAAACGCAGACTGAGGTTTAACTCAAGTTTACAGGAAAGAGGAAGGCTTTGTGTTCATTAGTGCGTACACTAGCACTGTGTTTGAGGGGCCATGCAGCGGCACAAGCTGCTTCTCCGTGGGGTAGGAGCAGATGAGTGTAGGGCAGATCTGGGTCAGAGATATCGCAGAGGTAGGTATTATGAAGACTAAACCACAGGTTCAGAGTTCACGGCTGCCGCTCCCAAAAGCACTGTAGTTGTATTGCTTTGCCACTGTGAGAAACAGAGTGTGCTTGAAAATGATAGTCTCTCGAACACTGCATAGTGGTTGTGACACAACAAAGCCTTAGGAATACACAGCCAAGGTTAGAAAACTGAAGGTTTTATGATCTGACAGACACTGTTTATGTTTGAACTACACAGTATGAAACAAAGAAAAACGGAATCCTAAATGTGTGTGTGTGATGAATCTTACTTGCACACAGGGCAGCGCCATGTCCCTCGCTCACAGTTCAGCTGCAGGTAAGACTCCAGGTCAAAGCACTAATTAGAGAGAAAGAGAGAGAGAGAAAGAGGGAGATACAAACTACTTTTAAAGAACATCTCATTGCAAAGGGTGCAACAACATTCAAAACAGCCATTACTGCAAAACTACAATGTGCCGTAAAGTGTGTGCGCGTGTGTGTGTGTGTGTGTGTGTGTGTGTGTGTGTATGTGTATGTGGCACACAGAGAGAACCGGTGCATGTGGCCTCACTAACCTGTATGTGTCTGCAGTCATGTCCACGGGCAGGCAGCTGGATTCGGCGGAATGTGATTGGACACTTGAGCGACACCTTGATGCCAGTCTGTTCCACGCCGTCCTCCCCGTTTAGACCCGGTGTCCCCGGGATGGTGCCACTGCTGAAGTTACGCTTGACTGCAGAGAGAGGGAGACCAGGACACAGGAGGAGAGGGAGAGGGGGAGAGGGAATAGAATAGAAATCACAATGATGAGCGAATATGAAAGACACTGTGAAGACTCACATGTGTTTGGCCATGAATACAATAAAGACAGTGTGTGTGTTTCGCTGCGGCTGTGTGTGATATGATGTGGAATTTAAAAGGTGCGGTGTTCAGTGTGGAAGTGTAGTGTAATCTGGTATGGTATAGTATCGTATTGTGTGGTGTGTTGTGTTGTGGCATGGTACAGTACAGTAGGGCGTTTTAGGGTGTGGTACGGTGTAGTATGTATTGTAATCTGGTGTGGTAAAGTATTGTGTGGTATGATGCCTAGTGCCCAGTGTGGTAGGTGATGGTCTGTGTGTGTGTGTGTGTGGGTCTGTGTGTGTGTGTGTGTGTGTGTGTGTGTGTGTGTGTGTGTGTGTGTGTGTGTGTGTGTACACACTCACTCTTGGTGACGCAGTGTTCAGCAGGAAGCAGCCTCTTCTTCATTAGGCCCTGCAGCACAGAGCGCACCGAGGGCCGGTGGACCAGCTGCAGCACAAACAAATGAGACTGGACATGGAATGAAGAAGTGAGAGGGAGAGGGGGAGAGAGAGAGAGGGGGGAGCGAGACAGAGAGTGGAGAGAGACAGAGAGGGGAGAGAGAGAGGGATAAAGAGGGGGAGAGAGAGAGGGACAGAGGGAGAGGCCGAAAGGGGCAGAATGAGAGAGAGAGAGAGAGAGAGAGAAAGGCAGCAGGAAAAGTAAAAGTTAGACGAAAGCAGAAAAATGAACAGTATGAGAAGTCGCAGGATGAAGGAGAGAGTAAAGAGATGGGGAGACAGAGGGGGGTAGAGAGGTGAAAGAAAGAGGTATAGAGAGACAAGGGAAGAAAGAGAGGTTATTTAAACTGGATTTGACACTGCACACAGCACAGACCCTCACTTAGGAAGAAATTAAAAAGGCTACAAATTTAGATAGAAACAGCAACACCTTCACACACACACACACACACACACACACACACACACACACATAATGCAGCCGTACCTATTTGCTTATATTCTAGTATGTGTGTACATTCAACAACACAATTGGACAGACACATACACATACCCTTACACCCTCACACACACACACCCTCACACACACACACTCCTACAGTGGTGACTTACACAGCAGCAGGCAGTGACTGTGATCTGGATGGTGTTGCGTCCTGGCTGACAAACTTGCTTCAGGTACAGGGGCTTATGGGAAGTCTTATTGTCACCGCGCTCGATGGTGAGGGGCGTGGCGTTCACGCTCACTTGCACAGACGCTGGCCAGTTAGTGTTCATCTGCCGGTCTTCATGGTGGTAGCACTTAAACTGTAGCTCCAGGTCCGGCCTGCACACACACACAAATACAGATATGAACACATTTGAACTGTTAGTAATGGTGGAAGGGGTGCTGAAATATCCCTACATGGTGTGTGTGTGTGTGTGTGTGTGTGTGTGTGTGTGTGTGTGACAGATCAGGACAGAGACTCAGACGTACAACCAATCAGAGTAAAGCAATAACCATTTAAGTGTAAATGCACCCTTTAATGTGTTTTTTTGTGTGCTGAAAAATAAATAATAGGACTGTACTGTGATGACACATCAATGATAAATGTTAATAATAATAATATTGACAAAAGTAAAACAAATATATATTTCTTAAATTCATTTCATGGGTTGAAAATGGCTCAACACGCCATCTGCTGCTTGAAATCCTGAACCTTGCAAGGCTGATGCTGTCGTAGAGTCAACCGCTTGGGACATCATGAGTCTCGTATCAATACTCGTGATTCAAAGGAGTTTACCTCCTCAGCCCCATACCCACTTTTTAACATTTTTCAAAATCACGCAGTGGGTGGAGTGGGCTCCAGCTCCTCTAGAGTTTGTGAATTTCCTGCCTTCAGTTCTCTTACATTAACATCTAACATAATAGCATCTCCATGCATCTCTTCTGATTCTAGGAGTGGTGACCCAGGGCTTTGCACCAGCACAGGCTGCTACACCAGCCTTTATTTCCTGCAGCTTCAGCGGTTTTCCTCAAGGACACTTTGACACACAGCCCAGCTGGGAACACTACGCCATGTTCTGTGAGTGTGTGTGTGTGTGTGTAATAAAGAGTGGTGCGGTGTGTGTGTGTGTGTGTGCGTGTGTGTGTGTGTGTGAGTGAATGTGATGTGAGAATGTGATGTCATGTGCGTGTGATTTACTGTGTGTAGTATGTGAGTGTGTTTGAAAATGTGTTTGTGTTGTACCTCATGATGAGAGTCTTGTAGACGGAGTCGCGTAGCTGGAAGACGTGGTTGCTAACGGCCAGGTTGTGCTCGAGTCGGAAGGGTTCCAAAACCACACCGTCCCGCACCGGGAAGGTCAGACGAAGGTCATCACTAGGGTTACCTATATGCAACGCACCACACAGAATCATTTGTTTAAAACAATAATCACAGTTTATAAACATTCACCTTAAAGGTAAAATGAGGGAGTATTTATGCAAGTTTTCCAGGTAAACCAAAAGAGAATTAATTATTCACAGGATGTTTAAAGGGTCTTTAAAAAGGGAATAAACACAGTGTGTAGGATAAAACTAATTTGACTCCCTTTTACTCTCATGAAAATGATTACTAAACATGTTAATGGTGGGGTGTGACCTATTCTGTCATCAGTGGGGCAGTGAACATACTGTGTGAATACAGAGTGGAAGTCTCTGCAGAGGCTGTTCTCACGCTTACCTGAAGGGGGCTGCATTGAGGCAATGTTGGGCTTGACGTCCGGGAGGAAGGGCGACTTCACGTCCTGCCCAGGGGACATGTAGGGGGGCATGGAGCTGCCAGGGGTCATAGGGGGAGTGGGGTTGCCTGGCAATGGAGAGCTGGGGTAACCTGGCATCGCCCGCCCAGGCTGGAGGTGAGAAGAGGTAAGGAGAAGGTTACAGTGAGCACAGATATGCATGCACACAGAAACATACAAAAATTAACATCTCCCCGCCTACACACACACACACACACACACAAAAGTGTGCTTGCAGACACAGAGAGACACTAACATTCACAGATTTATGAAAACAGGCACACCTGCATTCCTATTTATGTACGCATGCATACCCATACCAAACATACGTGCATATGCACGCAGACACACATACTGAACAGCAATGGATTTGGCGCGCTCTCTCTCTCTCTCTCTCTCTCTCTCTCTCTCTCTCTCACACACACTCAAGCGCACTGCAACACTAACCCCATTGACGGCTGCCTGTGTGAAGGTGTTGTATTGTCCTCCTCCTCCAGCGACGGCTGATGCCAGGCTGCTGTGAGTGACACCCTGCCCGTTAAACTGGTCTGCCTGTGGGGAGATGGTAGCCGTTAGTCTCCCTCACACACACACACACGACACACGACACACACACACACACACACACACACGACACACACACACACACACACACACACACTCACAATCCTCAATGGCTAGCATTTTCAATCTTTAACTAGCTAACAAGGTTGCTGCAGGCCTGGAGGTGCCAGAGGGACTATGTCCAACACCTCTCCTGATACAGCAATCTATGGCTCAGGACCAGAAATACCTGAGACATCCGTCTTCTCACCTTGTAATACTGTCCAGGGTTTGCAGGTCCAGAGGGGTACTGGCCCATGCCTCCTGGCTGGATGGCCATCCTGTGGGAGGGGTAGGAAGGGGAAGGGGCCGAGCGCTGGGGGCCTTGACTGTGGTACTGCATCGGCTGGCCGGGGTAAGGACCCCCTCCTCCGACCATGCCAGGCCCACACTGCTGCCCAGGGAAGCCCTGGAGAGAGGATGGGTCAGATAGAAGACAGACCAATCAGGTTTTTAGTCAAGAGTAGCATCTACATGTTTGTAAAGCATCTAGCATCTTCCATTATTCTGAACTGTTGGCAAACCTGCAGAGAGAGTGGGAAGACTGCTGTGATGCTGATCAGCTCTGAATCAGCAATCTCCAGGAGACGCCAACACTTCTAAGATAAGTTTACTTTCTAATCTCACACACACACACTCACATCAGAGTTGTAGGGACGTTTGAGGCCCTGCTGGTGTCGTGGGGGTCCCTGTTGTCCCGCGGGGTATCCGGGATGTTGGGGCATCCTCTGGCCTTGAGGGTGGCCATACATGGGGCCCATAGACTGGGGTCGGGCGCCCACCATGCCCCCTGGACCCATCCCTGGGGGGCCCCGAGGGCCTGAATGAGACAGGAACTGGGTGTTGTACGAGGAAGCACCACCCATCTGTAAAGAAAAGGACAAAAATAATAATAATACAAAAAAACACAATGGTTTGGGAGGGTGCTTTAACAACAGCTGCAACACACTCATGTCGAGGCAAGCCTTAGGATATTACTTACACACACACACACATACATACAAGCTGTGGAATGACTGTGTGGTGTGGAGCTGGGGGTAGTGTAAATGTATCTGCG